>NW_026067925.1:5115498-5234566 GCF_014885135.2 Alexandromys fortis | reverse complement strand
TCCATCTCAGCTACCTCTTTCAGAGAGAGAGAGAGAGAGAGAGAGAGAGAGAGAGAGAGAGAGAGAGAGAGAGAGGTCACGTGCCAATCAAAGGGCGTGTACACCCATGGTTGATTCACAGTTCACTGAGACGCTTGTCACCAGCAAATATCTGTTTGTCTAGGTTCTTCAGTGTCTTCCATGAGAGCCTCCACTTCCACCATCTGCTCCAGGTTCTCCTCAGGGAGTTCCCTCCACAAGAAGTTGCGACTGTGAACTGTAGCCTGGTACAATGGAGCAACCCACAATCTCAGCTACAAGACAGGCTGAGGTGGGAGGATCACCTGGACCCTGCAGTTCCAGGCAGACTTGGACAACACAGCAAGACCATGTCTGCTATCAACATAACACGCACAAAACAAAGCCTTAAAAACATGATGCAAGCTTGGCATGGTGGCACAAGTCTTAACTGCCCCACAGCGGGCTGAGGTGAGAGAATGGGGAGCTCGAGGCCAGCTGGGGAGACCCTGTCTCAATAGAACAAAGAAACATCATCAACAAAGCCATGAGCCATCCACCTGGCTATTTCTCAGTTCCACGGATGAAAGGAGGTTGGTCTGCAGGGTCTACTGATGGCCTCAGTGTCCTGGAAAATGCTGGAGCAGCGTGTCACGTACCTAGAATTAGTGAAGAGTTCTGGGGACAGTGAAGCAGCAGTCAGACTCCAGAAAGCCCAGGCTGATGATTGAAGCATTTGGTGCACGATAGAAAACAATACTGAGTATGTCAGGGGCCAGGGAAACTTTGCACATGATTATAGACACGAAATTAGGAGCTGAGGATGTAGCTCACTAGTAGACTGGTGTGCTTAGCATGTCCAAGGTCCAGCAACACACACACACTGAAATGTAAACACCCCAAAGATTCCACATCTCACTCCTGCAATAGTGTGGGAAGAAATAATAGCTTTTAGTTCATTGTTATCATGCATGTGCGTGATGCGTGCTGGTGGGTGTCATGGTGTGCATGTGGAGACCAAGGTTCAACTTTGGGGACTTGACTCTTTCCTTCCACCCTTATGTGGACGCCAGGGACTAAACTCAGGTCCCCAGCCTTGCCCATCACTTGCCTCTGCCCCCCCCCCCCACCGCCACACCGGCTTCTTAAACTGTGGGCATGATCACACATAGGGTTTTATAACTGAGTGTGTGAGGCATCCATAACAATCAGCAACAGTAAATGTTTTCTGAAGCCAGAACGGCCAAAAACGAATGTAAAACCAAACCATAATGAAGCCAAAGTATTTCCCGAAACAGTAGCTCGTATGGTGTCATTCCGCTTTCCCTGCAGCCTTGCTTATGAGCGCAGAACAT
This sequence comes from Alexandromys fortis, assembly GCF_014885135.2. Taxonomy (NCBI): domain Eukaryota; kingdom Metazoa; phylum Chordata; class Mammalia; order Rodentia; family Cricetidae; genus Alexandromys; species Alexandromys fortis. Next base: position 5,233,214 of record NW_026067925.1, on the reverse strand, counting down.
GGGCAGTTTGCACTGTGCTTGCCCTCATGCCACACAGTGCCAGTGTACACAGCCTAACTGCCTAGAACACCTCGGTTGAGATCTGAGGTTACGATGCCAGGAATTATAGTCTACTTATCACGTACACCAGGTGTCCTGCTCTTATAGTCACATAATGGTCTGATAATGGGGAAAAAGACTTTAATATTATACTACCATCACTCTTCAGCATGTATGTATGCATCTCTCTCTCTCTATATATATATCACATGAGTATATCTTTGTATTGCGTTAGGATGTTTGACTTTAGAAATCGCCATTTGCGGGCCGAGAAGATTGCTCAGCAAATAAAGTGTTTGCCTTATAAGCAGGAGAATATATGTTCAAACATGCGTTTATTTAAAAGCTGAACTTGGTGATACTTGCTTGTAATCCCAGCACAGAGGAGGTGGAGACAAGAGGGCCCCTGAGTCTCACTGGCCAGTCAGTCTTGTCTATTCGATGAGTGCCAGGACACAAAAAGAAATAATAGGGAACCATAAAAAGGTTGACCACGCTTGATGATGACGCCCACGTTTGTTCCTTGACCTCCACAGGCACACACATGTGCATCAGCACACACAATGAACACACACGAATTGCCATTTCAGATGCTGCTTGAATTTATAACAAGTCATTAAATGAAAATTTGGCTTGGGATTAGGACAGAATGTCTAGCAGTTCCGGAAATGGCTCTAAACATACTTCTGCATTTTTGTACTATATATGCATGTGAAGTGGTATTCTTAGTATTGACAATTACAAAATCAAAATATTGATCAGCTTTACAAATGTTGAAAAGAGGCCGGGGAGATGGCTCATTGTTTGTTACAGCATTTGCCACACAAGTGTGAGGCCCAGAGTCGGATGCACAGAATCTTGCCGGGTATGTGAGGCAGCCTCCAAAATTTCCAGCCTTGGAAGGTGGAGCCCTAGAGCAAACTGACTGCAAGAGGAGCTATATCTCTGAGCTTTGGGTTTGGTTGACAGACCCTGCCTCAAGGATTAAGGTGGAAGAGCAATGGAGGATGATTCCTGCCATCAACCTTTGGCTTCCACATTTGTGCATGCACACACACACACACACACACACACACAATTGCAAGCACGTGTGAATGTATAAGTGCACAAGTGTGTGCTCCTGCAGATGCAAAAGCTTTCATACACACACATGCATGCATGCATGCCACCCTCCACACTCGCACGAAAAAATAGAAAGAAAAAAAATAGAATTAAAAACATTCAAGATTCTCTATATCCTATGGAATTCAACCAAGATTTAATTCTTTATGTAAAGATAACTAGGCATTCAGTAATTTGTAAATTTCCTTTAACTTTTAACAAACAATGAATTTTAACTAAAGAATTGCTTTAAAATAAATTTCTTTAGGAGTTATCATTGGTAAACCTTTGATTTGTATACCCATTTTATATACCCACTAACCCTGATATTTTAAAAATTTCTCAAGAAAAAGGAGCAAGAATAGAAAAAGTTTAAAATATTGTGGGCCTTCCAATATAGTTGTGTGGGTACAAATGGAAACAGAGCTGTGAGATACACTGGAATTATATCTCAAAAGGCATAAAATGTATATGTTTTTATCACAGATACATATAGTTTTCTTTTAAGCCAATAATTAAGTCTGTCAAATAATTTATGCACAGGAATTAATGAAATATTGCTCATAACAGCAGAAGAATAGATCTAGATATTCCATCAACAAGGGCTGGTTTAGTTAATGTATGCTAATTCATAAAAAGGGAAATTGTAATATATTAGTAATGGAACACAGCACATTAAGAGTATGATATCATAACACTTATGGGGGATAAGAAGTATACAGAACTATGTCCAGAAGGGTAAACAAAAGTTGGGCTTAAGGACCAATGATGGTTGCTTTTTTCCCCGGTGTGTGCATGTGTGGGTGTTTGCATGCACATACATGTGTGTTTTAATATTTTTCTCATGGATCTTCAGTGAATATGTATTACATTGTATATATGGGTGATAAAGAAAAACACACCAGCTTCTGAGTTAGGCTCTTCTATGTTGCCTAGGTTGACCCCAAACTCCTGGGCTTAAGTGGTCCACTGGCCTCAGCCCCCCAAAGTAGCTGCCCACCACTGTACTCCACTAAACGTATTTATTTTTAAAAGAATACCTGTGTCTGTTCCCGTAATGAGGGTAATTGAGAACGGTTTCTGATCTGAAAAAGGAACATTTCTCCACACTTCTGAGATGCCCCCCAGGCTCCCGAATGTCACTCACGCTTAGCACATGCCCATCCAAGAGAAGGGATGTTTGAGTGCATAGTTCGGTCAGCTTGCGACTCTTGCAGGTTTGTTCAATAGGATGTAACTGCACACTAGTCAGACCACTAGCTCTAAGTACTAAATTATTGCTCCACAGAGGTACCAAGAATAGAACAGGAGGCACAGCTCAGCAGAGGTTCCTCTGTGGAGCAATAACAACGTTTTCCAGCGGAATTCCCTGGCGAGGACCTAAGACCATGTACTCTGTGGACATATTAATGCCAAGGGACCAGACTCTGGGGTAGCAAAAATCATATGCTATTACGAACATTTCCTACCACAATATCACCTCCTTGTAACCAACTGCATCAGCAATGACATAATTCGCAAACAAGGTTACATTCCAAGACACTGGGGATTAGGATTTTAGCATATCTTTTTGGAAAGACACGATTAAACCCCATAACTATGTCTACAGAATTAGCTTCCTACAGTCAACTATCTGGTTTTGTATAAATGGTATTTGTGACTGGAGGTAAAATTATAATGATTGTATCATATGCAGATTCAAAGACTGCCATCTCACGAATATTTTAGATGAAAAGAAAGCTATTATAGATGACTCAAAAGGAAATTCCATCTGAGGATGACCTTCCTGTGAGCTTTCAGTTTCTATAAGCGAAATGTTTACTCTGGTGAATTGTTCTGAGGTTCCAGTCCATGATGCGTTTGGTGCTGTTGCTTTGGGACAGTAATGAGACAGCCCATTATGGTGGGAACCACACAGCAAGCTGCTTACCTTGTGGTGGCCCAGACACAAGGGAAGAAAGAAGAATGGTACGATCCCCTTTGGCAGGATACCCCCAATAATTAGACAGCCTCTCACTAGACCCCACCTCGTCTCACTGTGAGCACAGTGGGAATAGGAAGCAAGCTGTTAACCCTGGGGCCTCTGGAGGACGTGCCAGATCTAAAGTAGCGCAATACTGATATTTTAAGTTTCATTCAAGCTGGAAGTAGTGACACATGTGTGTGGTCCTGATGAGGACCAGCTGCTTCGGTCCTGGACCTGTAACAAGGCAGAGCATCATGGTATAAGGCCCGGAGCAACACAGCTGCAAATGTCACAGTGGCCAGGGAGCAGAAAGAAAGGGACAGGAAGAGGCTAGGAACAAGGTCTGTCTTTCCAGGTCATGTTCCCAGTGACCTACTTCCTCCGGGTAGGCCCTGCCTCCCAAAGTTTCAGTCATTTCCCAAAATAGTACCATCAGCTGAGAGTCAAGCCTTTTGCATACTGGTCTATGAGAAATGGTTTGTTTTCAGACTGTAACACTCCTCTGTTTTAACTAAACCAACAAAACACAGTAACAAGATGTGTGTCCTTATCAGCAACCCAAGTCACGGGGGTTTGGATATTAACATTAGTTTTGTCGGTGTCACCAAACAACACTTAAACTTCACCCCAACTTCAAAACTACTGCAGTCACCAGACCTATACATATTACTGTGGCATGTAACTTCTAATCTCTGGCTGACCCATCCAGGCTTCCTCTCCTCTAGGAGGCACTGCACTCACTGTGGCTTCCATTTGCTTGTTCGGATCCTCATAAGATGTCCTTCCTTCCTTCCTTCCTTCCTTCCTTCCTTCCTTCCTTCCTTCCTTCCTTCCTTCCTTCCTTCCTTCTTTCCCTCCTTCCTTTTCTTTTCTTCTTCTTCTTTATTTTTTTTCTTTTTTGGTTTTTTTGAGATAGGGTTTCTCTGTGTAACAGTCCTGGCTGTCCTGGAACTAGCTCTTATAGACCAGGCTGGCCTCGAACTCACAGAGATCCGCCTGCCTCTGCCTCCCGAGTGCTGGGATTAAAGGCGTGGGCCACCACCACTTCTTCATCCTTCCATCTCAGTTCCAACGTCATCCACAGCATATCCTCTTGCATCCATGCTTCGTGCCTGTTTCATGTCTCTCTCCCTCACCCTATAGCAAAAGAAGAAAGGGGCATTGAGGAGGCCAGGAAGATGTTTCAGTGGGTAAAGTGCTGGTCACACAAGGATAAGGACCCGAGTCCAGATTCTCATCACCTATGTAAAGTCAGGTGTAATCTCAGGGCTCCTGTGAGTGAGACAGGGGAGATGGAAACAAGAATCCTATAAAGTTCATAGGCCAGCTAGTCTGGAACATGTAGCAGCAAGAAAACAAAGAGACTCTGTCTCAAATAAAGTGGTAGGTGATGACCAATACCTGAAGTTGTCTTCAGACCTTCATATGTGTGCCTCGGCACACACCTGCAATCACACATGCACATGCACACATTCTGGGGAGATGGCTCAGTGGGTAAAGAGCTTGCTGTGCAGGCAGGTGGGTGTGGTGGTATGAACCTGTAATTCCAGCATGCGTAATCACCTCCTTTGTATGTAGTTCTTCTGAAACTTAATAAAAAAACCACGCAAGCTCATCCCTCAGAACCATGCCACTGTTGCGGAGGTGCTGATCAGCTGTCCTCGTCAGAGTCCTCACTTTGTAGTGACTGTCACCTTGGTGATGATCAGGGATGACACAAACACATAGAGGAAGTCCTGTTTAAGTCATGAGAGAGGATGCTGTATGTGCGTGCAGTAAGAAAGGTACTCAAGGAAAACCAAACAAATGCAGGGTCCACTTAGGGCAGTAAATACAAGCCAAAAGGAGTATGGATTCTGGAGGGAAGCAGCCTGCCTGCCTCAGGCTTTACTGTTTTCTTTTCCAGCATCATGTGTCGGCAATGCATCCCATGCCTCTGGGCTGTGCAGAGACAGCAGAATCTGCATTGTAGGTTGTGAAACCTGCATGGTGGACACAGAACAGGCTCTCTCTATGCAGCAGCCCCTTCTACTCGCCATCCCTCCTTGAAAGGAGAAGCCCCTAGAGTTGCAATGATCCTTACTGAGCTCCCATTGTGTCTTGTGGTATTTAGTGATAGACATTTTGTTTTGTTTTGTTTTTGCAGTTGTTATCTTTTTGTTTGTTTTTGTTTGCTTGTTTGTTATTAACCCACATACCCTTTGCAGGATAGACTGTTACATACAAGGGAAATTTACACCAGATTCTTTATCACATATTCTTCCCCCATCCTCAGCATTAAATTTGAAAGAACCCTTTTGCAAGCAATTGTGCTGACACGGAATCACATCTGTATTCAGCTGGGACTCCCACTGTTCTTTAGGGGTAATTTTCAAATCTTTCTACACAAGTCGAAGCATAGTTCCCATTGATAAATAACAGCTTCGAGCTTTTACTTCCACAAACTATTTTGACAAATCACCACCCCAAGGAAGGTTTTGTGCTTGAGAACACTAATTCATCTGAAGGAAGAGGGTATTTTCAAATCACACTTCAAAAAATCATGTCAAAGAAAAGGAATAAAGGAAGAAATGAGCTTTGGAGTCAAGGAATGAAGCAGGGACGAGGAACTCTCGGATAAAACAGAGTAAGAAGATCAAAAGCAAACAGAAGGGATAGTAGGAATCCAAACATTTTTTTAGATGTAGAAAATAAAGGGATAACAGTGTATCACGCAATTCTGATAGTATTCAATGACACGAATATCGGGTGGACAGGAAAAGTGGGACCTCGGACCACAGTATTGAGGACGGGATGTGACAGACCCCCCAAAGATTCTTGTACTGAGGAGGTGGTCACCAGCTGGTGGTACTTTTTGGGGAGGTTCTGGAAGCTTCTGGAAGGGGACACACCTAGATGAAACAGAGCACAGGGAGTATATCCTTAGGGCGCTTTTTCTGGCCGCTAGTATTTTATCTGTACTTCCTGGCTGCCTGTGGAGTGAAGGGCTTCATTATACCATGCCCTTCTGCCACCATGTTCTGCTTCACCACAGCCCAGAAACAACAGTCAGTGACCATGGACCGTCTCACCACAAGACAAAGAAAATTCTTCCTCTGCCAATTTTCTCAGAGATTTGGTCATAGCAACATGAAAATCCACCTTTGAGAAAGTCTCTCGGGTGTGGCACATCCATGAAACCCCAACAATTCAGAAGGCTGAATGATCATGAATTCTAGGTCTTCCCAGCTGCGTAGCAAGACCTGTCTCAGAGAGAGATAGACAGAAAGAGAGGGGAGACAAGGCAGGGAGGCAATTTTCTATTGCAGATCTGTCTTCACTGTTTTAATGAACAAGTATTGTAACTTCAAATAACTTGCAATAAGAGGCTCAACTATTGTCTCATTCCAAACTCCATCAATGTGGCTCAGCAAGACACTGCTCACTGAACTACTAAACCATCTCTTGCTACTGAAAACTAAAAGCTGTAAGTTCACAAGCCTAGTGTGATGACATGGACCCAAGGTCCCCGTTGCTTGGGAAACGAAGCCAAGAGTATTTCCTGAGCCCAATAGTTTCCTGAGCCTGGGTAGTATAAGGAGTCTTGGTTGAGAAAAAAAAAGTCAACCCCAAAGTAATTATTTCCACTTGGTTTCCTTATGCAGCATCCTTAATAACAGAATCTATAATAATAATAAAAAACACAGCTATTCACTTTAGAAGAGTGCTTCTCATTGACCAAAGCCCTTAAATCCACTTTTCTTAATTAAACTTCATCCCAAGAAACCCATCCCTGTGGATGTTTCAACCATCACATTCTGTAGCTGGTGGCCTTCTGTGTGGGGCTTTTGCTAATCAGTCCTTTGGGTGTGGAAGCTAGTTATAAGAAAGATTAATTTGAGAGGAGACTATTCGGCACCCAATAAGAATGCTATCCTTCCAAATGTTTCTGAGTGAACAGATACTCGAGGGTTTTGTTTTGATTTTGATGTATTTGTTTTGGTTTTTTCCTAGAGTCAAAGCATGTTATAAGGTTTCCAAAATGGTCCTGCAGAATTATTAGTCATATGCCATTAACAACTACCGCATAGACTGTGGGATGAAATAATCTGGGGGAGTACAAACTATGTGACACCATAAAGCAATAATCAGCATGGCCATATGGAATCCTCTTCCTCCCACTTCCCTTCCCCCTCTTTCTGCCCCTTCTCATTCTCCTCCTACTCCTTTGACACAGGTTTCTCTATGTAGCCATGACTGTCCTGGAACTCACTCTATAGACCAACCTTCCTTGAACTCACAGAGATCCACCTGTCACCAACCCCCAAGTGCTGAGATAAAAGGTGCGTACCACTGCACCTGGTTTGGAATCTTCTTTCTGTATTTACAAGATGCTGGTTTTCAGGCAAAAGTCTAGGATATTAATTCTACCTCACTGGTGGTCCCGGTGCTCACAAAAAAATATCCCCAGAGAACGGCACATGCTAACAATACTGTCACTTCCTATGACCCAGGGCTGATTGGAGAAACACTTCATGTGCATTTTCCACCTGCTCTCATACCCACATTACAGACGGAGGACATGGGGCTTTCAGAGAGCAAGTCAAGTGCCTACGGTCACCAAGTATGGCTCTTTGACTCTCTGGAGAGGCAGTTGCAATTCTTAGTGGAAAAAAAATAGTACATCAAATTTATAAAGTGCAGCCAATTCTTCATGACTTGGAGCATGATTGTCTAGTTATGGACTACATAGCACCCCCACCTCCACACCATTTTCTTAGGGTGCTAGGGATCAAACTCCCATGTCTTTGTACACATGGGGCAAACACTTTACTACTATATCCTCAGCATTATTTATCCCCTTAATTTTCTGACAGGATACGTAAAAACAGAGGAAGGAACTGACTTCTTAGAGTACAAATCATCCTTATGTACTGACAAGCAAGTTGGCACTCACTATGAACTAAAAACTCAGTTGGCAGAGTGCTTGCCTAACATGCATGGAATCTTGAGTTTGAGTCCCAGCACTGGATAAACCAGGCATGGTGGCACAAGCCTGCAACCCCAGCACTTCACAGAGGTAGAGGCAAACAGATCAGAAGGTCAAGGTCATCTTCAACCACGTAGTGAGTTCAAGGACAGCCTGGTCATGTGACCTTGCCTCAAAATAAATAAATACAACAGATTCCAGGGAGTGGGGAGAATGACTAGTTATTTTCAGCAGAAACTATTAGAAAAATAATAAGCTATTGATAGACTTTGTGGTAGGGCAACAGAAATATAGGAGAGGACTGGGGAAATGACTTAGTGGGTAAAGTGATGGTTATGTAGGCTTGAGAACCTAAATCTGGATCCTCATCTCTCATGTAAAAAGCCAGGTAGGGTAGTGCATACCTGTAACAGCAGAGCTAAGGAGGTGGTAACTAACACAGGTAGATTCTAGGGGCTTACTGGCCAGCCATTCTACTCAAAATGGTGAGCTGTGGGTTCAGGGGAAGACCCGATCTCAAACAATAAGGCAGAGATAGCTAGAAGAAAGCATTCAACACTACTCTGTGGCTTACACCATGAATACACCTATAGAAGTGACCTACATACACACAGACACACACATTACTAGAAATAGCTGGAAGAAAATGAACACTTATAAAGGGAGGTTACACACCTAATACCACAGCTAAAATCATGCCACTAAATGTAGATCCCACAGTGACCACATCAGACATGAGGCACAGCAGGCCCATCAGAACCAGTATTGGGCACTGGGTACTGCTGCCATCGCCAACACTCTTGGAAGCCAAGGCAGTTGCTCTTTACTGCTCTAGCTGAGTCACCAGGCAGCCTGCTCCTTTTCCTCACCAGAGCCTCACCAGAAGTCCAGGACTGGAGATTCTTGTTCATGTGCCAGGGTCCCCTGCATCAAAGGGGACAAAAAAATGGGCTGCCTAGCCTTTTAGCTTGGTAGTAGTGGGAAGTGTACTCAAGATTCCCGTGATGAGAAATTTCCCTTTAGAAGGAAAAAGACCGTGTTGTTTATGCATTGCCCATCTCATGCATTTGGCATTTACACCTCCCTCCAATACATTTGCAAATTAGTTCATGTGTTTTGGTTTTCATTATTGTTGGTTTGTTTTATTAGTTTTTTTTTTTTTTTTTTTTTTTTTTTGGAACTCCTTATGTAAGCCAGGCTGGCCTCCTCCTACCTTTTCTCCCAAGAGCTGGACTTAAAGGACTGAACCACCTTGAATGCCTGAGGCAGTTGTCTCTGGGAAGAGACCATGGAGACTTAGAAACCAAAGAAACACATTACCACTGGGTGGTAATGCTCTGGACATGGGCAGACAAGGAAAAGCCCAGGGCAGGGTATGACTACAGCCCGTACTCAAGAGCACAAAGCTTCAAGACTGAGGCTGGGTCATTTTCCCTTCCAAAGTATATTCTCTGATGAGGGAGTCCCCTCTGTGTGCTGTGATTATCATTAATAAATAAAGAAACTTCTTTGGACCTCTAGCAGGGCAGAACTTAGGTAGGCAGGGAAAGTTAGGCTGAATGCTGTGAAGAAGAAGGTGGAGTCAGAGGGAGACGCCATGGATCCACAGCCGGAGGTAGACGTGCTGAAACTTTGTTGGTAGGCCACAATCTCTTGGTGATATACAGATTAATAGAAATGGGTTAAATTAAGATGTAAGAGTTAGCCAATAAGAAGCTAGAGCTAATGGACCAAGCAGTGATTTAATTAATATAGTTTCTATGTGGTTATTTCGGGGCTAAGCTAGCTGGGGTGGTCAGGAGGAACAAGCAGGCCCTACTCCTACATTCTCACTCTTAGGGTTCTGTTATCCCAGCAAGATAACAAATTTAAAGAGCCCCAAACCCTCTCATCTACTTCCTATAACTATTGCCAACCAGAGAAAATGACCTACTTGGAATCAGTGGGCTGCTGCCAGCTGCCCAAGGTTCCTTGGACATTACATCAGTAGTTACTTTTCTCATATGGCAAAAGCCAGATAAGAAAAGAAGGACTTACTTCTTTTTAAGAGAGGATACATTTTAGCATGACAGAAGACACGGCACAGGAGTATGAGGTCACTGATCAGCCTGCATCAGCAGTCAGAGGCTGAGAGAGGTGACCGCTGATGCTTAGGCTCCTTTCTTCTTTTCATTCAGTTGGAACCCGAGACCATAGAATGGTATGTCTACATTCAGGCCTAGGCTTCTATCTTCCAGTTAAATTTCTTTGAAATAACCCTTACAGATACACCCATAACTATGTCCCCATCAAGTTGACAATCAAGAATGACCATTATAGTTATGATTTCATGTAATGAGAATGCAACCTTAAGAATTACTCTTTATTTAAGTGGCATCATATTAGAGGTAATTACTTAGGGTCAGAAAGATCAGGGTTTAAATTTTGGCTTTCTTACTCATTAGTTTGTGGTCCTGAGTTAGACATTCGCCTCTCTGCCTGCTTCTCCCTCTGGAGATGGCAGAGGCAGGTAGAGAATGGCCCTGGACTTGGATTCATCATGCAAGATAAAGAAGAGAACAATTGTGGAGATTTCCCTTGTACTCATGTGCAGAAAGGGCTCAATATGTGAAGTTTTAAAGTCATGGCAGATAGAGTCATTTGTGCCTTCCTCCCCTATGAGAAACAGACTCCTCTACGGGCAGCATCTGTGCTTTGCTTCTCTTGGCCCTTCTCCTGATACAAGGCATATACACAGAAAAGAAAACCTCCTGGATCCCTGGCTGGGTGAGTAAATGGGTAATTTAAAGGCCAAATACATATGCAATCCAAAAGAATGAGAGCAAAGAGAAAGGGAAGGAATGAGAAAAGAAGGGAACGAGAGAGCTATCGGATGCAACTCCATTTCACAGATGAAAAGAGCTCAGGGTTAGAGAGAAGGAGCGGCAGAATCTAGCTTCGAATCCATGTCTTGTTGACTACACCTACCTTCCCGGGCACTCAACACAAGACAATACAACATAACTTAATTATGAAAGCAGGTCATTGCAGAAGGCTTTTCTGCTGCAGAATTCACAAGCCTTACTGTCAACTTATTATTTAATACCTCACTTCCCTCCCGCAAGAGAAATCAGCATACCCTTGAACTGGTGGTTAGGGTGAGGGGAATGGGGGACTGAGCTCAATGCTCTCCAAGGTTCTGAAAAGCAAGGTTTGAAATTCTAACTTTAACTGCCAGAGGAAAGGTAGCATCATTTTATATTGGCTCTTCAGTTTTTACACTCAGGGCAAAACCATCTGTGAGCGGATGAAAATGAAATAATTATGAAATTTAGGCAGTTCTTAAAAGATGAAGTTTTCAACACACCCACATCCATTCACTAAAATTAAGGGATATGAACTCTGCAAACAGACTTCCTTTATGCAGTTTTGGCTTTCCTCCACAGTTATGAAAGTCAATCCATGCCAGTAATGTCTAAATTCACGATGGGGATTTTTTTTTTCAGTACTGCAGTGAATATATTCTCCTAGTGGTGCATCGTTGGCCCTGGAACATAGCGGAGGCCAGGATAAGCATCTGGAAGCAGGTACCTGGTGGTATAGGTAAGAAACAGCCAGTAAGGTGAGGATCAGTGTCAGAATTGGCAGGCTGGAGTCTGGAAGAGGAAAGGAAATCGAAAGGAGAGGAGGGGGGGAGTAAAGGTCTGAAATAAAGAGGTAAAAACAAAACAAACAAAACAAAAACCAAAAACCCAGAAAACTTGAATGGAGCCAGTCAGATAGGACAGGAACCTGCGGCCACTGGCGGGTCAGAGCTTTCAGCTCCTGGGGAGAAAGGTATCGTTTGCTGTCTCTTTCTCTTGATGCCAACGGCAGCAATGCTGTTTCTTTCCAAGTCTTTCTACAGAGCTCCACGGGGGTTGACACTGGGCTGGACTGACATCTGCCGCTACTTCTTGCCGCATTCTGTGCTATTTGGAGATATTCTATTGATATCATCTTCTTTGACCTTGCTTCGCTTCCCCCGCTCCCAACTCTCCTTCCGCTGTCCTATTTGTAGCAACGGCTCTCGTCCACTAACAAGGGCTCTTTTATCTATTGGTCTAGCTCTTGCTTTTGTTTCTCTTGTCTATTCGGAGTTAGCTTCTTGAGAGAAAGCCAGCACGAATTCACTCCTGTCCTTGAGAAACTGTTGAACGCAGCCGACTTGCTAGAACCAGCATGTGCCAGTATAAACGAATCCTGTATTTCATAGCAGTATGCCTAGCGGCTTTATGTTTGAGCTAAGCAAATGACCATTTTCCTTGGCAGAAATTTCCATTGTGCCCTTAGAATGACAATCCCAGGCCACTGAGTTGCAAAGACCACATGCGTTTAGAAGAAATAAATAAAAAGAACCAGCTCCTGTCATACGGACCCTGGCTCCGGCTGTTTAGATGACACCATAGCAGCTGAAGACGTTTGCTGTTTACAGAATACTAATGGCTCCGACTATTGGGAACTGAGCTTTCTTGCGAAAGAAGGAAAAAAAAAAAGATATGAAAGGGAAGCTTATTTTGAGTTGGTCACTTAAAATCATAAGCTGAGTTGGGGAAAATTCTGTGTGTCACCAATATATGGATACAGATAGATCCACAAACATATAGATCTACAGACACATTTTTTTTCCGAGATGCTTTTGTGTTTAGACCAAGTTGGAAGTATTGTGACTTTTCAGTTACTTAGGTTTCGTGTGCTAACTTTGTCACAGCGGTCTGTCAGCAGCATTGACTTGTGCATGTGTACACAGGACAGTCAGAGGCTGCTCTTATTTGTCTGACTCAATTTAGATAGAACAAATTGACTTAAAAGTCCACTTACCGGAGAGTCACCATTGATCATGTATGCTTTGATACGCTATCCATCTCTTTACTGCTAACATGGGTGTTAGGGAAGTTGAAGATGAAGAGAATTGATCCTGAGACCTAGCTAAAGGGTTTCCTGCTTGGTGGGAAGGCTATGAATTTGGAGGGAGGAGTCTTAGGGAGGAGTTCTTGCCTTGATACTTAACGAGTTGCTGGAATATAAGCAAATCATTTGCTATTTCTCAGCTCTAGTTTACCCTGTCTAAAGTGAAGGGGGAAAAATCCAACCTGACTATATCACATTATAACCATAAGGATTAAGTGAGGCCATGATGGGAACCAGGCCGTAAAAACTCTACAGTGCAAGGGATTAGAAATCTTGATGCTAATTTAACACTGTGGCAAAAAAACAAAACAAACAAACAAACAAAAAAACAACACAAAACAGTGACCACAGTTCAGAAGCTACACTTGAAATTATTGTCAGCCTATTCTCCCACGTATAAGTTAATACAATTATAATAAATTCAAAATGTGCTTCAGTCCCCTCCTATGGGGATTTCATTTCATCAGATACATTATTCAGAATTGAAAGAAAAATCATTTGTAGGGGCAGCAAGTAACTTGGTTCAACTAAGGTCTTTTTATTTTAACAATATTTTTATAATGTATATACTGTAAAAAAGGATCAATTAAATAATCCAGGATCTGGAAAAAATAAAACAGCTCTTCATATTTTCTAATTAATGGCCACCCCTCAGGCACAAAGTCCATAAGAGGACCATTGGAAGGGACTTGTTGGGAGACACATCCTCCTGGAGAGCCAGCATTCGGATGGTCTGAGACATCCTCAGGGAGAGTTACCTTCGGACAGACGTTCTGAGACACACTAATGAGTGTTCAGAGCATGTGATCTCCAATGCGCGCTCTCCACGGGAAGGAACAGTTCCTGCTTAACTGAATTCACCATGGACTAGAGGAAATGTTTCGAGTGTCAGGTCTGTTATCTCCAGTTAAGGACTGCCAACCTGTTCCCCAAAGTTAAAAAACCAAGCAAACAAACACAAACAAACCTCCAAAACAAAGCATGAACTGTCACCATAATTTGGTACTCTTTGTCAAAGGAAGAGTGTTATCTTTAACACCAACAAAATGTGTCTGCCTGAAGGAGAGCTGTAACTCACTGGTACAGCACCTATTTAGTAAGTGTGAGACCTTCTATTCAACCCCCAGCATCACAAGAAACAGATAAATTAAATAGATAAATAAATAGTGAGATAACCATACTCCCTCTTAACAAGCAACCCTGAAGATGCAATCATTTAGTTTATTGGAAAACTAAAAATACTGTTCTTATAGTTGACATTTTCTTGCGAAGTGGAAAAATGTCCCTCAGCCTTCTGGTGCTGGCTGGTTGCTATGTTTATTTGATGGATTGAGGGTTGTCTAGACACCTTTTACCCCGAAGACACCATGATCACCTACGTGTATTTAAACTAAACTGTTTATAGGCCTTTTAGTTCAAAATAATACTTTCCAGTTGAAACACATGAGCAGTTATTTGTATGGTGATTGATATCTTTGCCCTTTCAGGGCCTCGAACTGTCATGTAAAGTTTTGATAAAACAATAGCTCGATGCTTTTGTTAATGAATTCTGGTCACTCATCGTCATCCAGTGATTTTGCTTTAACAGAAGATGTCTATTGATAAAACTGCACAATTCTTTCACGTATTATAACAAGCATTTGACATTTCCCCAGGTGCTCCATTTCTGTTCCGAGAACCCAGGTGCTCTTTGTCAGGGCTGTGGGATTCATCTGCCGTTTGCTATTTCTATTAGCTGAGACTCTCTGTGTTGGAGTTCCACCTGAGAGCCTGACGACACTTAGCTCATTCCAGAGAGAGCAGTTCCTGCTAGGAAGGTGTTGCTGGATTAAGTCTTATGACCTAAGTGTCTGGGAAATACAAGTTCTGCTTCTTTTCTCACCACTGCAAAACAGGAAGAAGATTTGCATTATAATTTGTCTTTGTTTTCCCCAGTCATACTTAGATTCTCTCTAGGTTGAACCATGCTTTATAGAAGCTCAAGATCAGAATAAATGATTTCTTAACAGAACAAAGAAGGAGAGAGAGAGAGAGAGAGAGAGAGAGAGAGAGAGAGAGAGAGAGAGAGAGAGAGAGAGATCCTATAAATGGAATGAACAAGATTGTGTCTATATGGTAACATTTCAGACTTTATACACGTGCTATACATAGCCTTTCCATTTAGTGTGCAGACTGCCTCTGCCCAGTAGAGTGGCTGAAAAGCATAATAATTGTTTCTGTCTAAATCAGGTTTCCTTTTTTAAAGCTCCTGGAGGGACTGAGTTGATTTCTCGTCCTTATTTTCTCCCTATCTTGAGCAACAGCAAATGCAGATGCGTTCAGGGAGAATTAACCCACAGCACCCTAATGCTCACTCATCCATCCACTCCTCTTCACTGTGGTCATTTGTCGCATGTCTACCCCCCTCCCTGTAAGACACTGTGCTCAGTTTTGTGATTGCCAAGATGAAAAACCAATTTCAAAGTGTGATGGGATCTGAGGTGGGACCTAAGTCAGCATATATCAACTCAGAGGTGACTGAGTATTTCTCAAAATCAAAGCTTTTAGAATTAGAGTCTGCAGTGAGAAGTTGGTGGATCCTGACGCTGGACTCATAGATTACACATTGATACGTGGTCATTCAACCAAGACAGAGCTAAACTGATTTTTTCTGTATGTGTTATTCTGAAATATTTCCTTTCCTAGTTTATGTAATTTTTAGAAAAAGACTCATTTGACCAACTGAACTGACAATAGGTCATGAGTCTGTGGATTCTGTGGGTATCTCAGTGTGTAACGAAATAACAAATAAAACTATGACAACACACTACACAGGAAATAGAGCAAAAGGCATTGTTAAAACAGTGTGGCAACGCCCCAGATGATTTACTTGAGAAAGGTAGTTCCTACCAGAAAACTTCCTACCAAAAAAATGGGACATCCTTTCACCTGGAGGTAAAAGTTAAGAACTGATGAAGAACAACTTCATAAAAGGTACTAATTGCTGGACAGTAAATTGAAGGCCTTGATTATGTGGCAAGAAGTGATATATATGGGAAAGATGGAACGATGAAACTTAATCTGTTTTGCTTCCATCCACCACATCGGCACCCTGTATGTGCTAAGTTCAAACACAAGTGAAAGGAGACATAAATATATGATAGAGTTAGATGTTTTCAGAGATTTAAATCTTGCGGGGGAAAATCTGAGAAACAAGCATATGGACTATTGATCACAGTCAGAGACTAACTGGTAAATGTCTCCGTGAAGGTTTAAAATGTTAGTGCTCCTACTATTTCATATGTTTTTTTTTTTTTCTTCAGGGATTTGTTTGCCTGGTCACCTCTGCTCTCCTAGCTTGTGTGGAGAGGGTGATCAGTTTTCCTTTTTATTGGGGGGGGCAATTTAAGACAGGATTTATCTGTATAGCCTTAGCTGTCCTGGAACTTGCTCTCTAGACCAGGCTGACCTCGAAATCACAGAGATCATCCTACTCCTGGCAGCGCCAATCTACTTTAAGAAAAAGATAATGGGCAACAGCAACAACAACAACAACAAAAAACTCATATGGAGTTTGCTTTCTTTGTGGCAAAAGCTAGTCATCTGGGCAAGAAACTGCCCTTGCCTCAACTGCTAATAGTATGCTGTGCAAACAGGACAAACAGGACACAAAAGAAAGTGAATGCTGAACTTTGCCAAGACAAGGTAGGGCAGTCAGTCATTCAAGAATTCCTGCTTCACAGAAAAGTCTGTCAGATATTCTAGGCCTATAGGCCAAAGATGCATGCCCCAACATTATAGAGGAACCTTGGGCAGCTAGAGGTCTTTGTCATTTTCTAACTTTGGAAGTTATTTGCTCTGCACTTCCTGTTTACTCAGGTACTATTCCTTCTTGGGTCTCTGATGGGGTTGAAGATTAGATAGTTATAGTTACAGTTTTCCTTAGTTATGATAGAAAGTAATCACAAATAGAAGTAGGCACAAATAGAGTAATTTCTCTGAATTGTCAAATACCAATGAACTGGATCTTGTGAATGTATTTCTTACTTGATAATTATTCTTATTGTATATGGTTTTACATTCATAGAATTAAAACTTTTCCCTTTTATTTAGACAAAAAGAGGGAAATGTTTTAAAATATTCCTTTATGCTGTGTGAAGATGTATTACTGCAATTGGTTTAATAAAGAGCTGAATGGCCAATATCTAGGCAGGAAGAGGTTAGGCAGGACTTCTGGGGACAGAATGATCTCAGGGAAAAAGAAAGACCAGAGCCTCCAGCCAGAGAGGAAGCAAGACATGCAGGAGGAGTGGTAAAATCCACCAGTCATGTGGCAGTACATAGATGAATGGAAACAAGTTAATTTAAGTTATAAGAACTAGTTAGAAAGAAGCCTAAGCTATAGACAGAGCTTTCATAATTAATAATGGGTCTCTGTGCCATTTTATGTGAACTGGTAGCCCAAAGAAAAATCTGGCTACATTTCCCAACATGGTTTCGCTACGGAATTGAAGTCCTGACAGGGAATTCGTGGAGATACATGCAAATTATAGCAGGGCCTTTAGGCTCCACTTCTCTTAGAAGAGTTGAGTACTCATTCCTATGTAGTTTTTAGTCTGAGTCAGTTTGGTTACCATGAGTGCCACACCAGCCGTGACTAATAAAGGAACCAGACTGAGCAGCAGTTGACTTCAGGCCTGTGAGGAGATCCAGCATCAGAAATCTGCCAAAGCAGGGGATTCCTAGTGCTTTAGGGCAAAACCACAAGCTCAGGGAATCTCAGCACACGATTGGCCACTCATCTCAATACATCAATTAGAGAAATGGTGAAATCAAAAGAAGGAGATTGAGTCAACATGGTCACATAGGAAGGTAGCGACTCCAAGGGCATATTCCAGGCACTAACACCAGCTTGAATTTTAAGTGGAGAGAGAATTGGGGCCACCACTGGAGGTCCAAGGCTAACCAAGCACTTGGTGGAAGTGCTGTCTTACACTCATTATCCCCCCTTCTGGTTCTGCAAGGTAGTTAAAAGAGGTCATTATTGTTTGAGGACATGCACCTGTTCCCTTGAGATAGTTGCTCCTGCCTGTGGGATCTCATCATGGAGCCATCTGTCTGTGAGATTCTGTTGTTCCTAAAATCCAAGGATGGGAGACTTTTAGATTCCTTTGTTGGGGGAGGGCAGGGTCTGTAATAGTATATAATAAAGCCTAAGCAGAAAGTATCTCAGCTACTTTTACTTTGGGGCCTTCACCCTTGAAGGCAGATGAAAGAAAGAGGAGTGGAGGATGGAGAGAAAGGGAGAGGGGCATCATTGGAATTTAAATAGATACTCCATGAGTAATTTATATCTCTAAACATAGAATAAAGTAGGTAGCTGACTCAATGTAAAGGAGACAAAAGAAAAAGAAAGGCAGAAGCCTGGGGAGATGGCTCATTGGGGTCAAGTGCTTTCTGTGCAAATGAGAACACCTGGATTTGGAACCTCGCACCCATAGAAAACCAAGGTAAGATTGCATGGTTGTAACCTAAGTGGTGAGAGGCAGAGACAAATAGATCCTGGTAGCTCACCAGCCAGGCAGTCTAGCACAAAAGGTGGGCCTCAGATTCAATGACAGACCCTGTCTAGCTTCAGGTTGGATGAGACCCTGTCTCAAGAAAGAGAAAGACCGACAAGGACACCCTACATCCTTCTCTGGACTTTGCATTTGTGTACAGTGTGCACACAGGCAGACGTGTGTACACCCCTTACCCCTATACCCATGAAAGCAGAAAATCCAGATTTTGAAATTGCTTTGAGTTACTCTATGAAGTCAGTGCTTTGGGGCGGGGGGGGGGGGGGAGCAGTTTCCGAATTACAGAAACAGAGGTGTTCTGCACTGAATTAAAAGGTTTGCCAGTCAAATCTTCTATCTTCAAGAGCAGAGATACACAGAAGGGCTGTAGAACAGCTGCATCTGTATTGCAGAGGCAACGAGGATCGAGTTAACACTTGATCGTTGACAAAACAAGGAAGGGGCCAGAGACGCCAGAGACGCGCGGATGGCTTTTGCGGACGGCTTTGTTCTCATTTGCTGTTGCAGTGGTTAATGTCCTTCCCTGCTCTCTCCACGTTCTCAGGCAACCCCACAAGTGATCTGCTCTGGATCATCAAGTCTAGATTGCTCAAAAACCTAGCCTAAAACTTCTCACCCTCTCCAATCTACCTCCTACACGGTTGCAAATGATTCTTCAAAAATACAAACCTGGGGGCATTCCTGCCTCTTCATTCTTTTTGTCTTCTGCTTCCTCGCCAGACAGAAACTTCCAGTCCTGAACATGGCAAGACATCTAGCCCTTTCCTATTGCTGTGGGTCTCAGCTTTTGTCATTGCACTAACCTGTGTGACTCTGGTTATCTGGGTGCCCCTGCCTCTTGTTCATCCTCTTGTCCCTCTGATAAGCCTAGCATTTATCATGCCCCATCGTACATGCCCTTCTTTCAGGCATGCATTTCCTGTCTCCCTGTCAGTTCTTTCTACAAAGTTCCATGAAAACAATGACCAGGTGTGCCATAAGCCCTTCCATCTATTTCTAGTCTGTCTTCACACAGATAAAGAAGGGCCAGGGTTTCTTGTTAATTCCCAGCATTTTTTTCATTTCTCTTCTGATTAAATGTTGTGCGATAAAATATTTCCTGGGCAAATGCAACACACAGGTCTACTCACTGCAGATGGGGAACCCACAACAGCCCCAAGTACGGATACCACCAAAGTCCAATTTGGTGAACTAAGGCATTCATTCTATTGGGATTACTTACAGGGATATGGGTGAGAGATTACTCAGAGGAGCAGAAGTGACTCAAAGACAGCTGTACCACCGAAGCCCACCCCAGCATGGGTGACAGTCCACAAAGCTGAGAGTTTAGAGCCCACTGCACAGCCTGCAGGCAGCTCAACAGGCTGGAGAGTGGCCTTTTAAGGGGCCTGGGTTGGTCTAAATCTCTTCCAGGCAGTCCAGTTGGTGCCTGTTCTTCCAGGCAGCTGGTCTGGTCTGAGTCTTTACAGACACTCTCCTTTCAGAGTCTTCTCTGCAGCTCAGCTTCACTTCATCTGAGAAAGACTGTCATCTTTCCTTGCTTGCTCTGGCAGGGAGGAGGCGAGTGAATCTGGTCAGTTTCATGGTGAAGCTATTTTGAGTTATTTTACATTCCTGCTTAAGGAGCCTCAGTGGAGGATGGACTGTTTCAATCTTGGAGGAGACTGTTACACAACACTCAACAAATACTTGTTGGGCTCCCAAATAGATGACCGTTTGAAGACACAATTCTGAGCAAGAGAGATGCAATCCGTATCCACCCTTCTACCACCCCACCACCCGCCAAGTGTACAGCCTGGCAGCAATGACTGGCATTCAGGAAGACAAGGGGACAGGTCAAAAGTAGAACAGGACCCCATTGGAAGCAACAGTACAGTTGAGAAAGTCCTTTGTGATCTAGTGAGGGTCACTGGAAACCCAAGTGAGGAGTACGGTACTATGGCAAAGAGTTTGGATGGAAGAAAGGATGGGGAAATGTTAACGTCACAGGAAGCAAACTGTGTGTAAAACCACAAACGTAAGACTGAGCTTGGTGGGTTATGGAAGAAAAACTTCTGCAGATCTTAGAGTATCCAAAAGTGGCAGACAGGAAGGGAGGAGGGAGGAACAGTGGTCAGTTCAGTACTTTGCATTCAAGAATTATAAAGAAAATCGTTCATGATATTGAGAAAGAGGAGGAGAAGGTCTTGATTTCACTTACACTGACTACTATACTTAAACTCTTAATTTGTTTACCAACAATATTAACATGTATTCATATGTTTTTTTTAATGTGATACAATATTTTTATATGTATGTGTCTTAGTTAGGGTGTTGAAATAGGAGCGGCGGGGCTGCGTCCCCGGCACCCGGCCGCCCGCATGGCTAGCTTATGCCCAGAAATAATTACACGGAAACTGTATTCTTTCAAACACTGCCTGGCCCGGCTAGGTCCAGCTTCTTATTGGCTAGCTCTTACATATTGTTCTAACCCATTTCTAATATTCTGTGTAGCCCACGAGCTGGCTTACCAGGGAGGACCTTAGCCTGCGTCTGTCTGGAGCGGGAGAATCATGGCGACTCACTCACTCAGCTTCTTTTTCCCAGCATTCTCCTCTGTCTACTCCGCCTACCTAATTTTCTGTCCTATGAGGGCCGAGGCAGTTTCTTTATTATTAACCAATGAAATCAACAGATAAGATACAAGACCCACCTCCATCATTAGGGCTTCTATTGCTGTGAAGAGACACCATGATCACAGCAGATCTTATAAAGGAAAACATTTAATTGAGGCTAGCTTTCAGTTCAGAGCTTAAATCCATCAGCATCATGGCAGGAAGCATGGGATCATGCAGGCAGAAATGGTGCTGGAGAAGGTGCTGAGAGTTCTACATCTTGATCCACAGGCAACAGGAAGTGAGCCATGTCACTGGGCATAGCTTGAACATAGAAGACTGCAAAGCCCTCCCCCACAATGACACATTTTCTCCAAGGCCATACCTACTCCAACAAAGCCATACCTCCTAATAGTGCCACTCCCTATAGAGACCATTTTCTTTCAAACCACTACTCTCTCTCTCTCTCTCTCTCTCTCTCTCTCTATATATATATATATATATATATATATATATATGTGTGTGTGTGTGTGTGTGTGTGTGTGTGTACATATATATTACATATATTAGAGTTGTTAAGCTAATAAGCTAAGTAATGTAAACATCATCTGATATATTTTAATTTTGTCTGTGGTGAGAATATTACATTTTAGTCCTAGCCATTTCTAACTAGAGTCACCACAGTGGACAGTAGGTCTCCTGAATCTATTTTCTTGTCCATTTGAAACTTTGTACCCTTGCCCAGTGTTGATCTCCCCATCCCAACACCCTCCCATCACACCCTCTATTTCTTATATTTCTTAATCAATTGTGCCCAGGATTCTTTTATTTCTTCCTTTCCTTTTTTTTTTTTTTCAAGACAGGGTTTCTCTTTGTAGCCTTGGCTGTCCTGGAACTCATTCTGTAAACCAGATTGGCCTTGAACTCAGAGATCTGCCTGCCTCAGCCTCCCAAATGATGAGATTAAAGGCATGCAGCACCCCTGCTTGGCTCAGAATTATCTTCAATCTCAAGTATTTGGTTTATAATGTCCCCTTCAAATGACAGCAGTCTAGTAACATGTCTGAACTACTCTGTCTCTCATAAAGTCACCTCAGTTGAAGGAAATGACATACATTCAAATTCCAATAGCTTGTCGTATTACATAGATTCTCTTGAAATTTCCTTGGTTGTTTTAAGTAAAAAAATTCATGGATCCTACTGGTATGTGGTTAGTTTCAATACTAGGACTGTGCTGTAAAACTACCCCCAGACCTCTTTTATAAATGTTAAAAATTCAGCATAATGAGAAACGTATAGTTTAGGCTTTCTTAGATAAACTTTTGTGTGGTGAAAATGTTACACATACTCAGGTTCCTCTGCAATACATAGCTCTCTGAGACAGGGAGTAGTCAGCACTGACGCTGCCCAAGAGGAAGGAGTCCACAGCAGGTAAGTGACAAGTGACTCCATAGCAGTGCAGACTTAGAGTCTCAGTTACCTAGGAAGCCGAGGCAGGAGGATCGTGTGGTCAAGTCCATCCTGAGTGACAGAGTGAGTTCAAGGTCAGCCTGAGTAATTCAATTTAGTGTGAACTTGTCACAAAATTTAAATGTTTTCAAAGGGTGAGAAGTAGTAGTTCAGTGGTAGAGCACCCTGTAGTATACATGAGGCCCTGGGTTCGATTCCCAGTATGAAAAAAAAAGAGATGATTTGAATAAGCATGTGGCTTTCTAAGGTGGGTGCTGTATTTTTTTGTATAAGAGTTGCTTTAAAAAAGAAAAGAAAAGAAAAATTTCCTCCTCTTAAGCCAACTTCACATAGGTCTGGGGTAGGTATGTCTCAGTGGAAGAGCATGTGCTGAGGAGGCTTGGGCCCTGGAAATCAATCATCCTCACCAAACCAAAACACTGTATATTTACCAAATGAAGTATAAACCTATTGCTTTCTCTGCTCAGCACTAATCCTGTCCTCTTGTGAGGACTGAACACTGATTTCCTTCAGGGAGCAGCGCTTTATCCGTTCTCAGTTCATTTAGCCCTAGGGAGGGTCCACAAACAGGACCAGACCTTGGCTGACACAGTCTATCACCATGACTACCGTCTTCGACTGAGAGATGAGCCCCAGACCCAAGTGAGGCTAATGAGATTCAATTCTGGGACCTTGGCTTCGAGACTGGGAAGGACTAATTTGTTTTCCTTTGGGGTTATCAAGAATGTAAAGTTGTAATCTCTGAGAGACATCAGCTGAGGAAATCCAGCTGAGTATGGAAGAGACAAGAGACTCTAAACGGCGTTTTGGTAGCTAGGCACAGCTTGGCCTGAAGCCACATCCCTGGAATTTTCAGTTATAGGAACCAAAAAAATCAACTTCTGGATTTATATCCACTTTAGTGCATTTTCATATATGAAGGTTCAGTCATGAAAAAAAAACTACTAGAAAGAGGTATATTTTATATACATATAAACACAGTATGCCTTGTATTGTACCTACTTGCCTTGTCATTTTCATCTTGTTACCATTAATAATTTTCATATGTCATGTTTTGTTTTCATAGCTACACAAACTAGTTCCAATTTTGGATTTCTTTTACAGTTCTGAAGAAATAGTGATAAAACCGGGAAGGAAGAGATGACGAATCTTTAAGGTATCTTTCACTGGTGACTTCTTAAGTTTGGAATGTAATGATAGTGACTAAGAGCCAAAGTCAGCAGCCTTACCTCAGAGTCTAAGAGAAGGTAAACAAAATCAACCCTGACATCTCTCGCTTTTCTGAGTTCCTGCCTGCCCTTGGCCTCACAGGTCAGAAGGTTTTGGCCGACATGCCCTGGCTATCATAAAAGACACTGCTTGTTTGTGACATCCCAGCCCCATGAAGCCATTAGAGGCTGCTCTTCTCTAAAAATCCGATCAATACATCTGTTTTCCCAAGGGTAGAGAAGGAACAAACACCAAGTCCTGATAAACCTTCCCTGACGTTGTTGGTTTCCTCAAGCACTATCCTCGGCGCAGTTAGTACTCTGGTCCTTTGCTATTAATAAGTCCCTCTTGGGGAGAAGCTAAAAAGCTCTAATTTTATCCAGATGCAGGCAGTGTGCAGAACCAAGCCACGCGCCCCAGTGTTCTTGCCAGAAGCATGGCATGACTCACTGTCTTCTGAAACGTTCTTCCCTGTCCTCCGTCTGAAACCAGGTCTGGAGCAGGATGCCCCTGGCTAGTGTCGTTCACACTGTGGCTCTGTGAAGTATTTCCTCTGCTCACAGAGAAAGGCAGTTACGGATGAAGAATTCACTCAGGTGTTCAGTACTGCACCCTTAAAGTCCCTCGGAGGCAAATCACAAGGAGGCTTGGGGCAAACCCTGGGCATCCTCAAAAGATTTACAAACAAGTCTTTCGCTGCCGGCTCCACTCCTGGAACGTCTGCAGGCAGAGTCAGGAAGGCCGTATTCTTTCAGGCCCAGTGGAGAGAATGCGCAGCAGACAACCTCTGATAAACCGAGTAGAATCTTCAGACGCAGCGATGTCCTGCCTGGGATTGCTATCTGTTCCTTTCTCTGCTGGAAACCCACTCAGCAGGCCCCCAGTTGTTCAGAGAAATTGGCTCCTCTACCTTTTCTCTCTCTGTTCCTCTCCACAGTGATGTTCTGGATAGTGAGTGCTCCCAAGAGGCAACAGTATCAAAAAAAAAAAAAAATCTCTAGTAAAAATTTTCATGAGTACTATTCTGGAACTTTTGTGACTGAAAGTTTTAGGAAAAACATTTCCACTATGAAAAAAGTTTATATATGAAGAACTTACCTATCTCTACCAAACCCTCTCTTCCTGATGGAAAACTCAGCCCAGTACAGGTCTAGGGGAAAAGTAAGGGTGGTGGTACACTCAAGTGCCAGATAACTTGACTAGCATGTGCAAGGCCCTAGGTTGTTTCCCAGTACACACACACGCATGCATATGCACACACACTACACCCTGGGGGGAATGAGAAAGGAAGGAAGGAGCTAGGGAAACAACTCAGTGAGTAAAGTGTTTGTATGGTTCAAATCCCCAGCACCCACCTAGAAATCCAGGTGTGGCTGTGCATACCTGTGATCCCAGCTCTGAGAGGAGGAGACAGGAAGATCCCCAGGGCTTGGTGGCCAGGCTCTCTAGGAAACTGATGAACTCCAGGCTCACTGAGAGACCCTGCATCAAATAAGACAGACAACAATAGAGGGAGATTCCCAATGCTGATCTCTGATCTCCACACAGACACATGAATACATGAGAAGAAAAAAAGAGAGGTGGGAGTCAGTGGGGGAGGGAGGAAGAAGAGAACCTATTGTTTTTGTCTTGAAATAATTGTCAGCTATTTGTAACGTGTTGGAAGTTTGAAAGAGGCTAAATTTTCTAGAACATCTTTCTCCCGATTATAAAAGTTCTACTAAAAGGATGTTTGTTTAATGTTAAGGGACACACAGCTTGGTGTGTTGTGTGATATTTTGACAAGTCAAGCTTGCCTGGAGATCAGAGGGTGAGATAGCCACCAGTTAATCATAGACACTGGACAGCGGTGGCACCTGCCTTTAATCCCAGCACTTGGGAGGTGGAGACCAGAGTGATAAGGTGGGGTTGGGACAGCATCTTGAACCTTTTTGAATGCAAGAAGGAGACAGGTAGAAAACAACTGGCAACAACTCTGGTTCTCTGATCTTCTAGGTTTTTACCCCAATATCTGACTCCCAGGGTTTTTATTGATTAATATTAACTAGGTTAACGCTTCATTGGTCAAAAGTCATATCTCCTTCATTCTAAATAACATCCTCTAAGATCTTTAAAAGAAATGTATACATATGACACAAATATTTGGTGAAGTCTTGTTTTGCTATTATATAATTTTCAACATTGAGGAATATTTTAATATGTATGGACAGTATTCACAAATTATGCAAATCAAGCATGAGACCTTCAGTTGCAATGTTCAAATCACCACACAGAGTGACTAATTTTTCCAAGTTGGTAGAAGAAGGTAGAAGTCTGAGTCAGTGAAAGGCTCGCCCTGATGAATAGAAATAAAACTTATGCTTTTCCCAGATGGACTGCATTTTATTTTTAAAATATTTATTAAGGCTTATTAGTCTTGTGCCTGAATTCTGTTAATAGATCTTCTCCATATGTGTTTTAACTCTTCAGAGAGCGACAGTGTTTAGACATGAACAGTCTAATATTGAGTCATAGGCATGGAATGGACTTGGATAGCTAATACACATAATAATTCCATTCACTCAGAGCCATAGACATGCCACTCTCTTCTACTGCAACCCTTGAAGGCCATTCTGATATGTAACACAAACTTTAGGTTTAGAGACTACTTCTGCACCATTTGTTTAAATACTATCTACCACACTATAGGCACAGTGATAAGACCATCATGTGCCTATTGCTCAGACCTTGTCAAATGTCACACTTAGCAGATCTTACCCAGGGTTAGGAAATAGTCTTCTTAGAGATGACAACAAGTAGATAAACTGTCTTAATTATCAATTGACATTAATTTAGCCAACCTTCTTGAGGTCATGGCAAATATTGAAATGAGTCTCAAGAATGTCAGCAGAAGTCAGTGGCCTATCTGTGGTTTTGAGATGATACACACATACATATATGATACTATCCAATGTCTATTCTATGTCTATGAATTAATATGAGACGTCATGTATAAATATATGTAAATATATTTACATATATACATGTAAATATAAATAAAAAATTGACGAAGAGTCAATACACATATAATATATCCAGCACTGTTTAAGGTCTATGATGACTAAAGAGAAAACCCATACATTTTCTGCCTCCTAAAAGATGCATTCAGAGGTGGCCTTGTTAATAGATGTGATATGGGAGTGCCATGCTAATGACTTTCCAAGAGTATTATGTACTAACTAAAAATTATGGGTCTGCAGAGATGGGTCAAAGGTTAAGAGCAATGAGTGCTCTTTGAGAGGACCCAAGTTCAATTCCCAGCATCCACATGGCAGCTCACAACTGTCTGTGACTCTAGTTTCAAGAGATCTGACACCTTCACACAGACATACATGAAAGCAAAAACACCAATGCACATAAAAGTATATAAATTTAAAACGTGTAAGACTCTAGTTCTTTTTTTAAAACGTTTTAATTTATTCATTGTGTGTGTACATGTGGTGGTTTAAGCATTCCATGGCACTCCTGTAGAAGCTGGAAAACAACCTACAAGGGTCAGTTCTCTTCCACTGTGTGGGTCCTGGGTGTCAAAGTGAGGTCACCAGACTTGGAGACAGGGCCTTTACTTGCAGAATCATCTGGCAAACTCCAAGGGACTGGTGTTAAAGGACAATGACTTATGATCAAAAGAGGAAGTAAGGCCTGTGGAGAAATCCTTTTAATGGAAAGAGCAAACAATAAACTATTCTGAGTGTCATGTGAAGGCTCATAGTATAGTCACGGTTCCTCCAAGAGAAGCACAGAGGTGCAGAGAAAGAGGTGCTAGAATTCTTTAGAGACTCTCTGGTCACAGCAAATTATAGAGTAGCCAAAAGCTTGAACACACTCCATGAATGGATCCACGGGGATTTGAACACCAAAGTTCAGCAGTCATGTGGAAGCCTATGTGGATGGACACAATGGAATCAGAGAGGATAATAAAGTCACCTTTTAAGGAAGACAATTGAGAACTCTTTCAACGCTAGCCTGGCAACACATCTTAGAATCTCACAAAAGTGCTTAGTAAATGGAAGTTTCTGTCCCACCTGGTCCTGCAGCTATTTGCTTCCAAAGAAGCACACAGAGGCTTGTATTAATTATAAACGGTTTGACCTATTAGCTCAGGCTTATTATTAACTAGCTCTTACAACTCAAATTAACTCATAATTCTTATCTATGTTTAGCCACGTACCTTTAGTTAGTACGTTTTCTCTCCTTGCTTCCTCTGTTTCTGGGTGGCAACTGTAGACTGAGCCATTCCTCTTCCCAGAATTCTCCTAGTCTGATCACCCTGCCTATACTTCCCGCCTGGCTACTGACTAATCAGTGTTTTATTAAACCAATACAAGTGACAAGTCTTTACAGGGTACAAAAGCATTATCCCACAGCAGTGCTTTGATTCCAAAAGAGATGTGGATGGTGGATATGATTCTAGGGGAACACAACTGATTGTGTGTGTGTATGCGTGCGTGCGCGCACATTTATGAGTGTGTTATAAAATAGGATAGATTATCTTACAGATAGGGACTGGGTTGTCTAACCATGGCTGTTTGCATGTTGGGGAGACTGCGAACCCAACAGCTGCTCAGTTCATGAAGCAGGATGCCTCAGCAGCCCCACACTAGCTCCGAAGGACTGGAAGACTCCTGGGTAGTTGGGAGTTGCTTGTGTTCAATCTAAGTTGGAAGCTCAAGGAAGCTGGAGTCTGACATTAGCAGCGGTAGAAAGGACAGACGTCTCCGCTCGGCAAGCAGACATTCTGCATTGGGTTTTCCTGAGACCTTTCTACATTTGAGTTATTTATGAAGGTGCCACTCATCCTTAGGGAGGGTCCTCCCCCTGCCTTATTAACCCTCCTTAGAAATGTTTGCACAAGTCCAGTCAGATGCTGCCAACTTGAAAATAAAGATTAGTTATCACAGATGGATTTGATTTTCTTTTTTCTATTGGCTGCTGCTGAATTATAAAGGAAAATGGGGTCGCAGAGAAACAAGGATTCCAAATAGACTAATTATAAAGGGAATATGCTTGCCTGCATACTTCATTTCCTCTCATGTTTATTCTAATATGGCTCAGCTGACTGCACTATTATTTAACAGGCACAAAGTCATTACAGTAAGGAAACAGATTTGTCTTACAATGAATATATATGTATATAATATGTGCATACATACATACATACATATGTCTATATATTTATTAAAAGAGAGAAGGTCTTTTTTTGTTGTCCAGTTTGGCCTGAACTCCTAGACGCAAGTGATCTTCCAGCTTCTGCCTTGTAAGTACCTAGGATTATAGGAGCATCCCTCTATACCTAATTATTTCAAAATTTTTATTGCATTTAAATTTATTTATTTTGTGTGTGTGTGTGTGTGTGTGTGTGTGCGTGAATATACCAGAGTGTGCAAGTGGAGGTCACAACTTCCGAGATTTAGTTCTCTCTTTCCACCATGTGGATCTCAGGGATCATATTAGTTGGCATCAAGCTATATAGTAATATGGCTCATCAGTAATAATCTTTAAAACTGAAACGATGATTGAATGATCAATTCTTTAGGAGCATAATAATAATAATAAATTCATAGCACCTCTTCTGCGTACACATATCTGGAGAGATGGCCAAGTGGTTAAAAGCACAAGGCACATACGACACTTGCAGTGGACCCAAATTCATTTCTCAGCACCCAGGTAGGCAGCTCACGATAACCTGGAACTCTAGCTCTAGGGGATCTCCTTCTAGCCTCCATGGACACCTATATTTATATATTCATACAGACATACACACAAAAAATTAAAAATGAAAATAAGCTAGATATGGTTGCATACACCTTAAATTCAGCACTTAGGTATCTGCAGTTGGCAAATCTCTGTGACTTTGAGCCCAGCCTGGGCTACATAGTAAGTTCTAGGCTAGCCCGGGCTACATAGTGAGATCCTGTCTCAAATAAATAAATAAATCTTAAAAATGAAAAGAACATATTCTATATCTGCCTCCTACTTGATATTTTATAAGAAAGCACAGTGAGTATATTTTCTTTGTGTATATATCGAACAGAAACTAGACAGACATTGGTAAAGTCCATTGCATCTATGAGTCTTTATCTTTTGGGGGGACTAAGCCATTGTCAGAAAGTAACCAATGGTAATAAAACACATTCACAGCATACAGAGGGGAACCCCACATCAATTGGAGAGCAATTATTGTGGATAGATCCTCTCTCTGTGGTCTTTCAATTTTGCATCAAAAAGAGTTTCAAGATTTCTTTTCCCCCAAAGACCCAAGCTTTTGGGAAAATATATACAGGAAACAAGTGGATGTCAGATGGGGAAGAGAATTTCGTCTCCACCGTGTGAAGCCATGTGGAGGCACATGAGGAGGTAGCCGGCTACGGGAAGAGTGGGAGTGTTAAGCAGTTGTGATTGGAGAGTGGAGGTAGCAAGTGTGGGAAGAGGAGGAAATGGCAGTGCTCAGTTGAGCAGTGGGCCTTGCAATCTGGCAGGAAACTGGGAGCTAACAAGGCCCACCTGGAGTGGTTAGTGACAAAAGAAACATTTGTAGCTCACCGAGAACATTTAATTGAGGAGAAAATAATATGATGTTTGGCTAGCAGGAGGCTCATGCTGTATCTTGGCCCCAGCCTCTTTCGGAATTTTGAAATGGGCAGGGAGTGACTGACAGGTCTGTGCTTCTGGGCTGGAAACTGTTTTTTTTTTTTTTTTTTTTTTTTTTGGTGGTATTTCAGCTCTCATACCAGCAGTCAGGTCCTCCGCACTGCAGAGAAGTTGTCTTTTCTCTTGTGTTTCATAATTTGAGACATTCCATTACTACGTGGCTTATTAAAATTGTTCCATTTTATTCCTTGATTAAGTTCTTGGCACAGATGTACTTTCTGAGCTAATCATAGATTTGTGCCTTTTAACATTTTATTTTCAATCTTTTTCATGAAAGTTCAACTTTGCTTTTTTTTCTGTATACTTTATAAAAACCTGTCTTCCCTGTTTAGTCATAAGATCCATTCACCTTAGAGATTCCAGTATTCATTTTTTAAAAAGCCTACAGTCCATCTGTTACCATCTTCTCTGATAAATTTTATTACCCTTTGCTGTTTCCTCCAGCTTTTGGCAGAGAAGACTCTTCTCCAGCAAGCCCACTTGCTTCGTGTGGCAAGAAGTGCATCAAGTTTGTGCCGGTTTTGCTGAAGCCAAATCATGAAATCTGTCCAGAAATGTTTACATCTGCTACTTGTTTGTGCCGTTGGTACACTACGGAGAGTGGGGAAGAATTAGAACGCAGATATGAAGAGCCGGAAATTGAAATGCTATATCAGTTTTGTATTGCACTGCCACAAATGGCCTCAAGTATTGCTTTCATTGTCCCAGCCTTCTGGGGGTCAGCAGTCCAGGCGCAGGTTAGCTGAGTCCTCATACAAGGGTCTCGCAAGGCTGAAAGCAAAGTGCCAACAAGGATGCATTCCTTCCTGCAATTCGACTTTTGAGCCCATGTGGCAGTTGGCAGAATCTGTTCCTTGTAGCTGAAAGACTGAAGTCCCTATTCTCTTGCTGGCGGTCAGCTGGGCTTGTCTGGACACACAGAGGTCATAAACACTTCCTTGCCCAGAGCCTGCTCTCAAAGCCTGACAGTTTGCTTCTCGGGGTACTATCTATTGTGGTAAGTAAGTCATATGTTATCTGATTGGAGTAACATATGCTATCTAATCTGTCACCTCTGTAACACTGAGAGACAATGGAGACCATCACACGGGGCATCAATGAGATGCATCTCCGTCTCAGTCTGCAGTCAAGTTAGAGACGCTCAGAAGAGGATCAGGACCTAACCATCCAGTTTGCTATGAACTGAACAGTGTTTCCACCCAATTCCTGTTAGGATCCCTAATCTTTATCATGATTGTATTTAGAGATAAGAGCCTGTACGAAGTAGCTAAGGTAAAATAGGGGTATAAGTGAGTCTTTTATCTCATCGGATTGGGGTTCTAATAAGAAAAGATATCAGAGAGCCAGTGCCCCTTTTCTCCTTGTGTCCACAACAAGAAAGCAACCATCTGAAAGCCAAAACTAGAGTTCTCATCAGAAACAAGGCCTTGAGGAAACCTTGATCTTGGGTACCCAGTCTCTAGAGCTGTGAGAAAATCAATTTCTGAGAAGCTACCCAGTGTATGCATTGTGTTATGGTGGCTCCCAAGGACACATGAACATCAGTAGCTGAAAGGCATGTTTTTCTCCTGTGTTCTTGCTGGATGGACGGACCATGGCTGCCATGCCTTGAGGGCCGTATGGACGGTGAACCTATCGTCGTCATGCTGTGCCGTTCTGTTTTCACACCAGGAAATGGGTTTGGAAAAGTAGTTTTTGAGGACGATGCCAGGTCCAGCACCAAAGGTAAGAATGGACTCAGCTTGGACCTTGCTGTAGCCCATGGATGCCCATTGAGGGCCCTCTAGTTCCTACTTCGCCATTTTCCCAGTGTCATCATATTCGGCAGCTTTCTCCAGGCAGAAAATTAGATCCCTGACAGACATGTTGGGGTTAGGCACAAGGAAAACCATGCCACTGAGCTTACCACTGAGCTCCGAGATGCCCTTGGAAGCCCTAGTAGACGCAGAAAGAATGCTCTGGGCCTCCCAGCTGTCACACTACAGTTCCCCAGAGGGGTTTACTCATAATCTTCCGAGTGGTAGTGATGTCATGGATTGTGGTCAAGAGTTCTTCTATAATGACAGCTGTCATGGATGACTTTGCCTGGACAGCTAAGAAGTTGGTGGTCCAGGAGCCATTGGTCATAATCTTGAGCAAGTTTGCCTCCTTCTCGGGGTTTATGCCCCTCTAAGGGGTTGAGATAATGGTCCTTCAAGTAGTAAGGAGACTAGCAGTTTTCACAGTGCACACGGCATTTCCTCACCCCAGTTGATGTTAGTGGAGTGTGCTGGTTAGTTTTATATAAGCTTGACACAGCT
Source organism: Alexandromys fortis (assembly GCF_014885135.2). Taxonomy (NCBI): domain Eukaryota; kingdom Metazoa; phylum Chordata; class Mammalia; order Rodentia; family Cricetidae; genus Alexandromys; species Alexandromys fortis. The sequence continues at coordinate 5,200,389 of NW_026067925.1, read as the reverse complement.
GTAGTCATCGGAAGGAAGGGAACCTCAATTGAGAAAATGTCTTCAAAATCTCTGGCTGCAGATGAGCCTGTAGGCCATTTTCTTAATTAGTGGGGGAGAGCCCAGTCTGTTGTGGGTGAGGCCACCTCTGGGCTGGGGTCCTGGGTAAACAAACTCTTTGCCCCCCCCCACTTGCCTTTGGCTATGGAGATTTATCACAGCAGGAGTAACCCTGACTCAGACCTGGACTCTCAATCCTGAGGGAGGGAGATGGCCTTCCCCTTAATGGCAAGCTTCTTGTTCTTCGTTAGGCCTTGGTGGTGTCATGGGCTGGTTGTGAGTGGAACTGTCCGAGAATGAAGACCATGTAGTTGAGACCAAAGAGAAGATGCACCGGTGTTACAATGTCCTCTTTGCTGAAGTAGAAGGCACGTGTGGTGACCAGGTGCTGCATACAGACAAACCCGGGCACTCCTGCCTCACCACCATGCCTTAGGGATGCAGCTGGTACTGCAGGAAAGGGTGTCGCTGTCTGCCAAACAGGGAGGAAAAAGCTAACATGGATTTTTAAACAGCAAATTCCAACTGAAATAAGAGTCAGTTGATGAGCTCCGCAGTGAAACAGAGAAGAGGAGAGAGGCAGTGAACCTGAACGTGAACCACGGAAATGAGCCGATGCACAATGAAACATTTAAATGAACGAAGCTTCAGGGGCCTGTGAGATCAGGAGGAAGCCCATACTATTTATGCCATTTACGTTGCGAAGTAAAGGTTTTAAAGATAAGGCAGAAAAGATGCTACAAGAAATAATGCCTGGAAAATCTCCCAAACTTAGCAAAAAAAAAAAAAAAAAAACCATCAACCTGCATGCTCGGGAAGTAGAAAATTCCAAATGGAACAAATGTGTATGTGTGTAAGTAAATGTGTATTTTTTTTTCTTGATAACATTATGTATTAGTAAGTGTTCTCTTGAGTAACAGAACTTACAGATGGATCTCTATAAATACATATAGAAGGGGGATTTGTTAGAATTATTTACAAGCTGTGGCCCAGCTAATCAAACAACGGCTGCCCATACATGGACAGTCCGAGAGTCCAGTAACTGTTCAGTCCCCAAGGCTGGCTGTATCAGCTGGCCTTCAGTATACACGAGAATCCTGAAGAAGTAGACTCTAATACCAGTAAATGAATGGACTTGCTAGCAAGGCAGAGCAAACAAGCAAAGAACAAAAATTTCCTTCTTCCATGCCCTTTATCTGGGCTTCTAGCAGAAGGTATGGCCTGATTAAAGATGTGTCTTCCTTCTTCAAAGATCTGGATTAGAAGTGGATTGTCCCACTTCAAATTAAGCAAAAGTCCCTCACGGGTGTGCCCCTCCATTTGGGGTCTTTGTTAATTCCAGATATAGTTAAGCTGACAGCCAAGAGCTGCCGTCACAGATTACTGTCTTTCAGTTACTCTGTCTTTATTTTGTTTATAAATGAAACCAGTTTAAGATCCGCTAGCTCAGGAAAAGAATATTTGTGTATTGGTGATTCTACCTTCAATAAACTTCTGAACTTCTGTGTCCACACTCCTAGGCTGGAATAATTAGGATTACCACATATGTGAACCAGGCTTTACTAAAAGTCAAATGAGGCGGCACGTGACACCCACCTCTCTACTTGGCAAAGAACAGACATCGGATTAACACTCATTTCTTTCCTTCCCTCTTGTTTTTCTTGCATTTTGTACACTCTTGTTTACAGACTCTCATGATTAGTTTTCAGGCTCAGCTCAGCCTGTGATATAATGTATTCCTCTTTCTCTTTGATGATACCATATTTCAGGATATGGTAGTGTTAAAGGAGATTGTTTCTACCATTGAAGCAGATGCTTTTTTCGGGGTGCAGAATGACTACTAAGCAATTTTAAAGCACTATTTAAATCTGATAAAATTGCTATTAATGTTAACAAGTTCTTTATTCTTTTGTTGAAAAAACTCCTGACGTCCAGAAGGCTGCAAAGAGTGAAGAGAAATGGTAGCTACTGGTCATTGGAAGAGTTCCAGACAGCTAGCAAATCTCTGGGGGCAAGCCAGGCTTGAACATTGTAGCTGAAGTCAAGGGCTGAGGAATCTCAATACCTGTGACTGCCTAGAACAGTGGTTATCAACCTGTGAGTCACAACCCCTTTGGGGGGGTCCAACAACCTTTTCACATGGGTTGGTTAAGATCATCAGAAACACAAATATTTACATTATTATTATTCGTAGCCACAAAATTACAGCCATGAAATAGCAACAAAAATAACTTTATGGTTGGGGGTCACCACAACATGAGGAACTGTATTAAAGGGTTGCAGCATTTCAAGGTTGAGAACCACTGGCCTAGAAGCTGTCATGCTAGCTACTACCAAGGGCTAAGGAATCCAAATGCCATAAGGCTACAGAAGATTGTAACACCAGTAAAGGTTCACACTCTAAGCTTGCACAGAGTTACAACTCCAGATGGTGCTGCCTGCAGCTGCACTCACCTGTCTGCTCTTTTTGCTTACCAGACACTGCAGGATACGACTGCGGCCCACTCTGAAGAGCTTCTCCTTGGCTAGGTAGTGTCAAAGGATCCTGGCCAGCTGACCGGTAACACCATTACAAATCTTCCTGGAAAGGACATGCTTAGGTTTTTCAAGGTAATGACTCTTGGCCTAGGTAGCAAAAATCCATGGATAAAAGTAATTAAAACCCTGTAGAAGTATATACTTAAAATTCAAGTAAGAAAAAAAAATGTCTACACTAAGTCTTAAATGTCTGTTGTGCCATAAAATATGAAAACTCTCAAGAGCTAATGTGATCTTTTCTTAAAGAAACAGACACCTAATAAGATGAATACATTTCTTCTGGGCTCAGATGGCATGAATGAGGCATCAGAGAGAATGGGAGGAAGTGGCAGCAGAGACAAAACTTTTCAGCTCTGAAATTCCTCTTAAAACATAAAGAGCAACAAGGACAACAAATGCAATTATTAGGAGGTGTGGCCTTGCTGGAGGAAGTCTGTCACCATGGGGTGTGCTTTGAGGTCTCCTATACTCAAGTTATGCCCAGTGTCACAATTCACTTTCCTGTTGCGTGCAGATCAAGATGTAGAATTCTCAGCTTCTTTTCCAGTGTCACGTCTGCCTGCATGTTGTCATGTCCTGCCATGATAATGGACTACACCTCTGAAACTTTAAGCCACCCCAATTCAGTGTTTTCCTTTATAAGAGTTGCCATGGTCATGGTGTCTCTTCACAGCAACAGATACCCTAACTAAGACAAATAAAGAGACAAACTGCAAATGAACTCCTGACCTTCTCCTGAGGTCCTACATCAACATGAGCACTCATCACAGAGTCCTGGCCAATCTGAGAGCAAGAGCCGAGACTGGGAGCAGGCACCGCTGAACGAAACTCATATAAATTCAAGGAGCTATTGTAACAATGTCTAATGGTGTGATATGGTCCAATGAAGCCAACTGGGTCCTATAAACACTCAAAAACTAACTAAATGTTTCCATAAAGCAAAGTCCCCCATTGATGATAAAATGTTGAAAATAGAATCCATATTGAACGGGATATGAACCATGGCAGCCAATGAAGAAAGCATCTATTTAAAAACCAGGAAGAGAGACAACATGGTGTTATGTGTAATCCCAGCTCTTGGGGGGTAACTGCAGGAAAACAGTGAGTTCAAGGCCAACTTTGGTTATAGGCTGAAACCATAAACAAACACATGAGTTGTGAAGAGAAGCGGTTCTCTTTTAGTCATCTTAGAAAAGAAAATAAGACAGAATTTCTGCTTCTTCAAAGAATTGTCTTCCATCCCTCTTCTGAAAGCACAGAAAAACTCATTTCAATAAAACAAAATAAAACCAATAGCTATGGCCTTCTGACTTAGCCACCCAAGTGTTAGAATTAAACACAATGTACCATCACACCTGACCTGATACCTTGACACCTTCTCATGTTCTAAGTATAAACTCTACAAGAACAAAGACCCTGTGATTCTATGGCTTGCGGGCTATTTTCCATATACGCAGTACAAAATACATATTAAGTGAGCAGATGAGAAGTAGTTGAAGAAACAGAATACAAAGACGGTGCGAACGAGGAATTAACCAGTATCAAGACTTTATAAAAGGTATTATCCTGGTTTTGCCTTGGGGTCACCAGCAGGACATTAAGAATGCTGTCTTGGGGCTTAAGAGATGGATCAGCAGTTAAGAGCATTAGCTGCTCTCGCAGAGGACCTCAGCTCAGTTCCCAGCACAAGTATAACTCCAGTTCCGGGAGATGGGATGGCCTCTGTTGGCCTCCCGGGGGTACCGGCACTCATGTGCACAGAGCTACATGTATACTCAATATAAAGATAACGAAAATAAGCCTTTAAAAATGATAATAAAAGCCATGCTCTATAAAAAAATTTTTAAATCAATTTTCTTTTCATGTTTAAAGAAACAAATATTTTTTCTGAATGTTAACAAGGCTCTAATTTGACTAGACAAAAAGCAAATAATCAAATTAGCTGCATCAGGAATGAAAGAAATTATTATACATGAGTAAACATTAGAAGATACTATGATCAACTTACCACCAACACACATAACAGTTTATGCAAATTGAGCACACTCACTAAGGGACATGAATCCACACTGGCACAGATGAAAAGAAATATCAGAAACACCCAATTTCCACTGAAGAAATTTAAAATTTAAAAACCTTTTTATAGGGGGAGGGAAGCCAAACCCAAAAAACTGCAGTCCAGGGAGCTGCATTGGTGGATTCTAGCAAACATTTAAGACACAGAAAGAATTAATTTGTTGCAGCCTTTCTTTTCAGAGAACAAAGCAAATACTTTCTAATTCATTTTATGAGATCAACTGAAAAGAAGACATTACAAGAAAATAATATTATAGAGAAATATTTTTTATGAGGAGAGACGTGATATCCTTTGAAGAACAAAATTCAGCTATGTGGTGGTGGCACGTGCCTTTAATTCCAGCACTTGGTAGGTAGAAGCAGGCAGATCTTTGTGCGTTTAAGGCCAGCCTGATCTACAAAGCGAGTTACAGGACAGCTAGGACTGTTATGCAGAGAAACCCTATCTCGAAAAGCAAAACAATAAATAAGTAAATAAAATACAGCAATATATAAAAAGAATAACACAGCATGACCAAGTGAATTTATCCAGGAATGTAAGATTAGTTTAACTTTAAAAATAAGATCAACTGAATCAGTAGTTAGGTAATGCTGTCTTGGTCCATTTTTGAGCTCCTATAGCAGCATATTTGAAACTGGGTGATTTATAAAGATGGGAGATTCATTTCTTATAGTTTAGAGGTTAGGAGTTCCAAAGTCAAGAGACATGCATTTAGGAAGGATCTTGATACGGCATTAGTATATGGTGGAAAGCTGAAAGGTAAGGGTGCATATAAAAGAGAGAGCGGGACAGAGGCACCCTTTCCACCAGGAACCCAATTCTGTGTGCTAGGGACAGAACCTAGGGCCACACGTATGTCATGAAAATGCTCTACCGCTGAGCTGTGCTCCAACCTGATCCTAAAGGATCCAGCTTGATCCTTATCATTGTGATATACAGATCAAATTTGGAACACATAAGCTTCATATTTTTTAAGAATACAAAGCATATGTCATGATCATGGATTGGAAATGTTAATATTTTAAAGATACGGGTTCTCTACTAATTTAACATTCTGTGCAGCACTAATAAAGATACCAGTGGGGGGGGGGTGTGTGCTCATGCACATGTGTCTGTGTGCAAACTGACAAGATGATTCTAAAGCTCTTATGGAAATAAAAATAATCTAGGATAGTCAGAATAATTTTGGTGAGCAGCAATATTTGAAAATTTACAATGACTTTATTTTGAGACTTATAAAAATTACCATAATCAACAGAATGTAATCTGCATATAAATATGGATGGACATCTGAATCAATGAAATTAGAGACTCCAGAATAGATCCATGCGCATGAGTATGTGTTTATGTGTGTGTATGCGTGTGAATGTGTGTATGAGGGAGGAGGTGGGAGACAGAGAACTGAAGATAATGTCTTTTCAATAACTGATGTGAGCTGAGATAACTAGATATCCATAAGTGACAAAAATAAACAGCCTCCTCCAACATGGGGCTTTGCTCACCTTTTAAAGTCTATCAGACCTTCATAGGGCTGGATGACAACCATCCCCAGTGGTAGGAATAGTCATATTTGTTATACTGAATAAGTATTGGGAATATTCCCTCAGTGCACCTAGATATCAAAGTTCACTTGCTATCTGGCTATTTCTCAGCCTATTCAAGTTGACACATAAAATGCATCCTTAGACTAACATAAATATTAGTATTTTCTTGATTTTTATGGTTGACAAAAAAAATCTTAACTTCATATTTCCCCATAATTTCACACAGAAAAGCTGAGACTCAGTCACAGATCCCAATGCTTACATTAGCTCTGCTGTATTTCATTTTTATTTACAGACTTATCTAGGAGACAAATTAATAATTTTGGTGTTCCTTCATAATACTCTGATAAAGTTTGTGAGCAAGTGACCTCCAAAGACATTTCATTTCCTGTTTTTCTATTATTCGATGTTGTGTAGTGGTTTTCTCTGAGAGTAAAACCTTTGTATCTCAGAGGGAAACGTCTTCAGGCACAGGATGTGCGGAAAGGGAAGTGAAACAACAGGCTATTTTAAGACTGGATGTTTATAAGGAAAAGAAAACAAAAACAACAGACAAACCCCACAACAGGATGTTCCAAGGGAAGGTGAATCCTCCATCCTGCAACGCATCTCATTGCCAGAGGAACTCAAAAAAGCTCCTGGAAGTCCCTGAAACTGATCATATTCACTAAGCCCTTCCCTCTTCAAGAATATAAAAACAGTGAAGCTCACTGAGCATCATTCTCAGATGAATCCAGCTACTCGAAAGAAGCAGAAACAACCTCCCTGGAAGAAGCAAAGACCAACTGAGCTGTTTTAGATTCCATGTAAGAGTGAGATTATGCAGTACTTGTATTCTGCTTGTCTTATCTTACTTAACACAATGATTTTCAGTTCAATCTATGTTTCATAAATGGCAGAACTTTGTAATACAATAATATTCCATTATGTGTATACATCAATCACATTGTCACTCACCAATTGATATTTAGGCTACTTCCACATACTGGCTATTGTTAATAAGTTTCTTATTATTTTTTACCGTATGTTCTTATTATGGCAGTCACTATTCTAGCCTCTAAATGACTAGAGAATAAAGACGTATTAAATATTATGCAATTACTTAATGATTTCTCTTCAGAAAAAGTACTATCTCTCCATCCTACTCCAGTGAAACTGAGGAACTAGGAAGAAGTTACTCATCAAATGGCACAATAATACAAAATAAAATTCACTAATAAGACAAATATAACAATTTATCTGTAAATTGTTATACTCATAAATATGTATATACATATGTGCTGTAGAATTACTGTACTCAAAATGGAATTTAGCAGAATTTATCATGAAGTTCTGAATATACTTGTAAGAATTATTAATCAACCTTGAAAATGACACATTTTCCTGCTATGAGATACAAAGTAATAGCGGCAGTTCTAATTCCACATGAGGAACTTGAACAAGGAAGTCAAGCACATATACATCTTAGGAGCTAACATCTCTAATCTTGGGTATTTATCCCAAAGAAATGCGTATGTTTGTGTGCTAAATGACATTTAAGTTTGCTCATAGAAGCATTTTTATAACTTCCCCACAGGGAAAACAACTTAAATGCCATGCAAATGGAATGGACTTTCTTTTCTTTCTGCTTTAACATCTACCTGTCTGCCTGCCTATCTCTATCTATCTATCTATCTATCTATCTATCTATCTATCTATCTATCTATCTATCTATCATCTATCTGGGGGAGTTGGCTCATTCTATGCCTCACCTATGAAGATCAGAGGACATTTTGTAGGGATTAGTTCCCTTCTACCTTGGGGATTTTGGCAGCTGAACTCAGGTCATCAGCTGAGTGAAAAGCATCTTTACTCCCTGAGTCATCTTGCCAGCTCAGTGTCCCCCTCTTCAAATGTGACATAGTCATACGATGGGATCCTACATGACAATGTGCCTGTATCTTGAATGTCTTCCAAAGCCTGTGTGCTGGTGTTGAAGGCCTGGTCCCCAGCTTGCTGTTCTATTGGCATGTAGGTGGAATCTTCGGTAGGTTAGGAGGATGGGTTTTGGGGATGTTTCCTAAAAGGGAATTAGGGACTCCAGACTGTCACCATGTCTCTGTTTTGCTTCTGGGCCACCATGAAGTGAGTGTAACCATGAAGTCTGTCACTACAGAATAAAGTCTGTGAAACTATGAGACATCATGAAACTTCCATTCCTTTATCTCAGGGATTTGTCGCAGACAGACAAATTTAATATTGAGAAAGTAAGCCAGACTTTAAAAACAAACACATGTTTCCACCTAGGAGGTTTTTTAGATGGGCAGAATCAGTGCCTTATGTTAGTAGTTGTGATGCTGGTGACTTTTTGGACAAGAGAGGATGGCATGACATGTCTATGTGGGATCCTGCTGCTGTATATTTTGACCTAGGTAGCAATGACAGGACTACCTCTGCTTTTTTAGTAACTTTCTGAAGATTCCTGCAAGTTGGATTTTTGCTGCTATGACAAAGTTCCCAAGAAAGCTGAGCGAAAGGAGGGAAGGTTTGTTTGAACTCAGCTCCAGGTGTGGTCTCTGGGTCTTCTGGCTATGAGCCCATAGCAGTACAGTATAGCATCATGGGAAGAATGGATGCAGAGAAGAGCTGCTCACCCTGTGGAAGGCGTGAAGCAAAAGACAGGGAAGAGGCTGGGGTGGGGAGGATGGTCTAATACCCTTGCAGGACACATTCCAATAACCTAACTTCCTTTCACTCAGTCCCACCTCTGAAAGGATAGATCTCTGCCAGGTAACACCACAGTCTGGGGACCAAGCCTTTAACACATGGGTTACTGTAACAGCAGTATCTTTGGTGATGTAGACACTGCTTCTCCTTCAGTACTTTGCCTCTCTGTCTCTTATTCTCTTCTCATCGTCCAGTGCCTCTCCTTCTCTTTCCTTCCTCTCTTGGTTCCCCCTCATACTTTGGCAATAAAAGTTTATTTTATTAAATTAAGAGTTTAAAATGGCATTTTCAAATGCATAAAAGTCAAGGAACTATGTAACCAGCAGGTAGGTCCTCACTAATGAAACACGTTAGCTGAGTTACTCAAATCGAGGTCCATAAACTACAAGTCTGCGGGTCCTTGCTACCAAATGACAGATTCCCAGAGACTGGAAATAACTGTGCAGGACATTTTGTAGCGTCAAACAGAATGTTTTTTTTTATAACTTTTGACTCCAATAATAAACATACAAGGTTTGCATTGTATATGCCTTTTATTTTTAGTGCAATTTTCATAGTAATTCAAGTTGGTGTTTCTTATATATTTAGTTTGTGATGACTAAAAGAAGACCACTCATTCACAATGTGGTTTACTAAAGGAAAGGTGATCCACAATGAGCACAAGAATTAATGTTGTACAGAGCCAGGTATGGCAGGGCAATGCATGCCTGAATCTCAGAACTCTGGGGGCAAAGGTGGGAAGATCGTGAGTTCTAGGTCGGTGCCCGTGAATTCACAGCTCATGGTTTAGATGCTTGTCCCTGACTGGTGTCACAGCTTTTGAGAGATGGGCTAAGCATGGAGGCTGTTGGTTACTGCGGGTGGGTCCTTCGAGGCATATTTTCCATAGGTGCTTCTTGTCTGTTCTCTGCTTCCTGGCACTCCAGTAGTGAGCTCTGCTGCTCCCATACCGTCCCAGTCACGATAAACTCAACCTCCTGAAACTATGAGCAAAAATATAGCTCTCCTGCTTTAAGTTGGCATCAGTGATGAAAAGTAATGAATAAACTGGGCTCCATGGGATATTTTAGGCAAGCCTGAGCTCCACAATGAGAACCTGTTTTAAAAACAAAACAAACCATGGCAAAGAACAGGAGAAGAGTCCCAGGACAGACACAACAAATGGAAACCATCAACCAAGATAATAACTAAATTTTGCAATGGTTAGAGTAAATGTAAAGGAACTATATCCTCAGTTAGAAGACAGAAATTACAAGACTTTGTTTAAAAAATGTAAAATACAAGTATGCAGAAAAGGGTAAAGAAAAAGACACATCTGCAGTCAGAAGCGGGCAGTGAATGAGTGTGTGCTGTGCTCAGTTCGTTTCTCCACACTTCTCTGAGATGAACTCAAGTACAGGAGAAAATGATGTGCTCACGAGACAAGTTGAGCGTGAGCTATACAGAATCCCACCCTTTAGCTCTGACTTAAAGGACAAAGTGTGTTGTTCTTACAGCAAGCTTTTGAAGAATATGCTCATGCAGAATAATAAAAGTATACTATATGAACACACCAATAGCAGCAGCCATAGTTGGTGCCATGCTTTTATTTACTAATGATTTTTGCCCTGACGTAGACAGACTCCATGGCTTCATGCATTCTAAGCAAATGCTATACCAAGGAGTTATACCCAAGCTTGTGTTTTATGTTTTCACATAATTGTAGGTTCAGTTAGTATGTTTACCACCACAGACACACGAGTATTGCATTGTACTCTGTATGTCAAAAAGAGAGAAAAATTCTATCATTACAGAACTATATGTATAAAAGAATGGGTCTATTTGCATAAATGCTTTTATATTGATATTATGCGTGCATATGTAAGTGGCTACTCAGCTTTCTCTTTTTAGTATTTACACCCATTCTTTTGTCCCTTTTAAATATCCTTTTGTCTTTTTCAAGCTCCTGATGCTTCCAGCACCTCCCAGTAGTGCCCTCCTGGAGATGAAGTCTTTAACACTCATAGCGGCAATGGACTTTTGGCATCTACACTGCGACAGTTGTCTTCATAAATTTTTAACTGAAACTATTGCCTCAGATAAGTATATGCATTAGATATGTGGCAAATTCTAATGCCAAAAGAGGCAAAATTAGCATAACTTGTGTGATAGTTAATTATATTTTTTAATTAATCTGTGTGTATGTTGTATTTCAAAACCAGGAACGTGTGTGTGTGTTTGTGTGTGCATGTGTATTTTAAAGACCTTGTATATGTTCAGCATGTGCTCTACCATTGAGTTACATCTCCAGCCTTCAATTATTTTCTTATATTGGGTCATTATGATTATTTGCAAGAATTGTAACACACATCTATAATTTCTCAAAATTTACTTACTTTGTAAATCTCTGTGACAGGAACATATAGCTTCTAATTGGAGTGTTAGGGGAAATAAGCTTTTATGCTAGATACCAATGCGATCCCCATGCCAATCTTATTGCTCACCTCTAGTAGGTTTTCTATCTACCCTTTGCATTTCCCCTACATTGCAGTATTTTGTAGCTGGACTCTCTGGACTGCCAGCTCCCAAATAATGACATGGAGACTTCTTACTAATTTTGAAAACTTGGCCTTAGCTTAGGCTTGTTCTCAACTAGCTCTTAAAACTTAAATTATCCAATTTATATAAATATACATTTTGCGACATGGCTCATTCATTACCTCTCCTCAGTTCCGAGCCTCTAACTTCCTCTGCATCTGGTGGTGAATCCTCCCCAACTCAGATTCTTCCCAGAGTTCCTATCTCTGCCCAGAAGTCCTACCTATCCTTTCCTGCCTAAGACATTGGACATTTAGCTCATTATCAAATCCATCAGAAGGTGCTTTAGGCAGATGAGGTGAAACAGCTACACATCTTCACACAGTGTGATCCAATATCCTGCAGCAGTATCTATCACTGCACATGTCACTACGGTTTGGAAATTGTTTTCACATTCATTAGTCATGTATTAAAAATTGGTTGAACTGGAGAAAGTCATTGTGTTACTCATGAAAGAAATGGAGAGAAAATGTAAAAGTTTTGAGTTTGACAGGTTTTATTGAAATATGTTCTATGAGTCAGAACGAAAGGGTGAACTTCTGTTCTGTGACTATAAAATATAGTGTTCTTGTTTCCCCAAAGTCAAGCTATTAATTGTGTAATTTGTAAATGGGTTTATAAAATGCTCTGGAGTAAAGATTAAAGAAAGGCTCGTGGTCAGTATAGAAACAAAGATGACACAAAGGCAAGACAGTTCAGTGTTAGTTTTGACTCTGATGTTAGGGGGAAAGCAGCCCTCTGTGGCTTCTGAGCAATGGGGTCTAAAGCCCTATATTCACAATTTTGGAGAGTAATTCTGGAATTTGCGATGAAATGAATAACTTGGTGGGATGCTGACATATCTCATGTTGTTGCCCTCAGCATAAAGATATTCATTTAAAATAATTAGCACATTCTGGGATGTTTATTATTTAATGTATACTGATTTTCTTGAAGTGATTTGGGTTGATATGTCACTTGTAAAATTTAAAAATAGTCTCTTCCTGTTTCTAAAGTTATGATATTATGATTTTCAAAAGACATTGATTGAATTCAGGGCAGTTCTCAAACACAACTGGAGTCAACTGCTGAGTCAATGGGTTGACAAATGAGGACACTGTTACCAGTTTAATCCCCATATGGGCCAATTAGTTTCACATTGAGAAGAACTCTGTTCCAAAGCCACAGATTGCACCATTAACCCCAGTCAGTAGTCTTCAAATTGAGTGCCATTGATCACAAGAGGCCCAGGTTTGAGTGTCAATAGCTCAGCACAAACCCATCATCACCTCTGAGAGCTGACTGCCCTGTTACCTTCTTCATCCTTCATCTTGGATGTTGTGGAAAATATGACAATAAGACAAAGAAGTTCAAGGTCCCTTTGCCCTTTTACACTTCCTGTATCCCACTGTTATTATCAAAGTGGAAAGCCACCTTTGCATAGCTTCAATTTTTTTTAATGGAATCTGTGTGCTGTAGTAAAAACAGATAATAGTATTATTGATTAGCAATGCTAAGGGAAAGCAATGAATAATGAATGGATTCATTTCACTGATACTTAATGGTACTTTAAAATTTTTATCATTGACCCAAATATCTAAGAAAAAGCCTAATGCTTTTTTTTAGTTTCTGAAACCTGTAACTTCTAGCAAATAAAAATTAATATTAAAAGAATTATTTTACATATGACATCTATAAAAGGCAATGCCTACAGCAACTCTTTGATCCATTGTATAAATTTGACTTCCTCTTGTTCTCAAAACAAACCAAATCTTACCTAACTTCTTGCTATGGAAAACTTTCAGAGCCATCGTGAAGTTTACACTAAGACTAAAAAAAAAAAAAATAGGATAATTTGAGGTAAAATGAGGTCACAGTAAAGAAACTTAAAAATAGGCATGAATACAAATAGTGCCATTCTTACGCTTACTTCTGCAAATCTATAATAGATGTTTTGATTTAAGGATTCATTTAGCATACTTATCTTTTAGTAATAAAATGTAATTAAGTTAATGGTAAAACTGATGTTAACAAAAAGCTGGTTTAGTCTTTCTTTGTAACAAAGCCAACACTCTTGAATCTTTTGAATAAAGCCAAAAATGTAGAGAATAAAGGAACAATGATTTGAATATAGTGCCTGGGAACCTGGGTGAATTCCATTTGTGGTTTACTCCTCAAACAGGAACTGCTGTGTGTGTAGGTCCAGAGATTAGGGTTATTTTCTAGTGTTGGAACACATGCTTCTCTTTATTTATATATACACATGTATATATATGACATATGATTATATATATGCTGCAGCATGTTTATTTTCACATCCTCAACATGCTTCAGTTGCTATTTCTCACTGTCAAGAACTATCCAAACACCTGGCAGCATTTTCTTTCTCTTCCAGAAGTATAGGAGCAAAGATATGAGAGAGTAAAGTCGGCCCTTCTTTCTTGTCTTGTGAATGTGGAGCCCAACTGAGAAATACGAGGGGACCTGGAGGTGAAAACACCTTTGTGTTGGTAAAAGCCAGAGTGTGAATAAAGGCCTACAGAAAAGGGAGCTGACTGACATTTCATTAGAGACTCAGAGAACACAGGCTGCTCTATGAGTAGGCCTCTTTGGGCAGAGGGGAAGAGTGTGATGGAGACTCCCCTGCAGGAAGTTTTCTGGGGAGTGTTCTTGGGATAAGAACCTGGGGGGAGTAAAGGAGGGAAGATGACGCAGGTGGTGTCATCAATATAAAGACCCAACCATTCCTTGGAGGCCCAGGGCAGGTGAGGACTGTGAGGAACTTGTCGATACATCCTGAAAAAGTGAGGGGGAACTTAAACCTTCTACCTCATAGTAGTTGCATTGGGGCGGTGATGCAGTCTGTATAGCACAGTGACTTTTTCAGTAGAGGGCAATTCCTAAAAAGGCAACTAATGAGGTATCTGTGATCAACATTCCCAGCACTGAGAAGATGTCCAATCTAGTCTCCCGAGGATTGGTTGCCGATCTGAGCATGGACTACACCAGCCACTGGCATGCTGTCTTAATCATGGTTACTATTGCTGTGCTGAAGCACTGTGACCAAAAGTGAGTTGGGAGGAAAGGGGTTATTTGACTTACAGTTCCACATTGCTGTTCATCATCAAAGGAAGTCAGGACAGGAACTCAAACAGCACCAGAACCTGGAGGCAGGAGCTGGTACAGAGGTCATAGAGCACCATAGGGGTGCTACTTATTGACTTGCCCATCGTGGCTTACTCAAATCTGCTTTCTTACAGAACTCAGGACCACTTGTCCAGGAATAGCATCACCCAAAATGGGCTGAGCCCTTCCTTATCAGTCACCAATTAAGAAAATGCCTAAGGCTTGCCCACAGCCTGATCTTATGAAGACATTTTCTCATTTGAGATTCCCTCCTCTTAAATGACTTTATTTTTTTTTTGTCAAGTTGACATAAAACTATCATTCACAAAATTAACATTCCATCTTGGAGATAAATGAGAAAGGAAAGTTTCTAGTTGAAAAGTAATGTGTTTGTGTGCCAAACTGACAACTGATCAGTTGTACTGGCTAGTGTTTAATGTCAACTTGACACAGGTTAGAGTTATCAGAGAGGAGGGAGCCTCAACTGAGAAAATTCCTCCATGAGATCCAGGTGTAAGACAATGTCTTAATTAGTGATCAATGGGGGAGGGCTTCACCCATTGTGGGTGGTGCCATCCCTGGGCTGGTGGTCCTGGGTTCTATAAGAAAAAAAGCAGGTTGAGCAAGCCATGGAGAGGAAGCCTGTAGGTAGCACTCCTCCATGGCCTCTGCATCAGCTCCTGCCTCCAGGTTCCTGTCTTGTTTGAGTTCCTGTTCTGGCTTCCTTCAGAAATGGACTACAGTGTGGAAGTATAAGCCAAAATAAACCC
Source organism: Alexandromys fortis (assembly GCF_014885135.2). Lineage (NCBI taxonomy): Eukaryota > Metazoa > Chordata > Mammalia > Rodentia > Cricetidae > Alexandromys > Alexandromys fortis. The sequence continues at coordinate 5,185,033 of NW_026067925.1, read as the reverse complement.
GATTTCCTCCCCAGTTTGCTTTTTAGTCATAGTGTTTCATTGAAGCAGTAGAAATTTTTACTAAGACACATGTTGAAGGAACTCAGATATAACATATACATCATCTTATGCTCAAGGAATTAAAGTGTAAAGGTTCTAGTCAGTCTTTATCTTCCATGCATCTAGCAATAATTGTCACTCCACCCTTCCTCTTTCAAGCCATGAACCATGAAAGATGCCAATTTTTCTTCTTCTGACTGCTAAATATTTTGTATCTATACAAATATTTTCACATTCATACAATGTGGGATTCCCCTCTGTATGCTGTGAATATGTTTTATTACCATTGGCTAATGAATAAAACCATTTCAGCTAATAGCTTAGCAGAGCAAAGCCAGGTGAGAAATCTGAACAGAGATATAAAGAAAAGAGTGGGAAGAGTCAAGAGATTCTATGTAACTGCTGAAGGAGAAAGACTCCCACCAAAACCTTTCCTTACCACAGCCTCATGGTGATACACAGATGAACAGAAATGGGTTAATTCACAATATAAGAGCTATCTAGAAATATGCTTGAGTCATTGGCTCAACAGTGTTGTAATTAATATAGTTTCTGTGTGGTTATTTGGGTCTGGGCAGTTGGGAAATGAACCAGTAGTCTCAGCCTACATTCATATTCTTCCTTCTTTTCCCTTTCTCTCTCCAGTCCTAGAAATGGGATCCAGGGACTTGTACAACCTTCACATTGGTTCTCAAGCCAGAGAGGTACCCTCCAACCTCCCTTCAGTATTTATCCCTTTATTCTTCACACGAGACTTTAATAATTCTAAGAAATAACCCACTTTACCCTTTTTTCAATCTTTCTCTCTTAGCTGAAACTTGTCAAGCTACTGTTCCACTTCTCTCATTCTCAGTAATAAATAAAAATGTTAATATTGATGATAAAACAATGTATCACATCACCTGAATCCCCCGTGGCCACAACTTAAGTTTTCCTTCTTTACTAACATTCTTGAGGAACAAATACCTTTAGCAGAAAGAACACTAGCTGTAGTATAGAGCTGAACTTGGGCAAGGGTCCTGGCTTTGTTGCTTTCTGATCTGGGAAAGTTCCTTAAGCCCTCTGAACCTTTTTCATCAACTGTCGTGTTGGGAAGATAATTCCAGTTTTGTGAAGTTGTAAATGAGGATCAAATGTTATAACATAGACATGATGGACCTCGATTTAATTTTCCCATTTCAGGAACACAGGGAATATGCTATATTTAGAACTCAACTTTACTTCCATGTTGTATCTCCACACTGCTTAGGTGATTGAAAACTGCCTTTCTGCTTTGCATTATGTTGGCGTTTTGGAGGGAAAGCTGAAGGAAAACAGTTAATAATTCATATACTACCCATGTAGTAATTCACATGGTAAGACAGGGTTTATAGGTTATGCATGTACATTGTTACTTCAATTGCCCTTTGATGGCTAGCCCTTGTGTAGCTGCTGTGTTACCCACAGTCCTTGGATCCTCATTTGGTGGTAGGATGGAATAGGATGCTGATCATGCATTAGTAAGGACTCTAAAAATCTACATCAAGTCTTGTGCAAACTCAGAAATCCTGGTCACACAGGAATCATTGTTGCTGACCTGTTCACACAAGGCTCCAGGATATGGGTAACCCCAATAAACCCAAGTTGAAGAAATTATTAAGTGGAATATGCATTTAGGAAACCTAATCTACAGAACATCTGTGCTTGGCACCACAGTGCACTGTTAAGTGACTACTGTTTACAGTCATGAGTAGGGCTAGTGTAGGCACAGGTATTTCCTGGCCGCCCATGACCCGAAATAATCACACAGAAACTGTATTAATTAAAACACTGCTTGGCCTATTAGCTTAGGATTCCTATTAACTAACTCTTACATCTTCAATAAACCCATTTCTATTAATCTGTGTATCACAACGAGGCTGTGGCCTACCGGTAAGGTTCCAAGGGGTTTCTCTTCTTCAGTAGGTACATGGCATCTCCATGACTTTGCCTATTCTTTCTCCATATTTCTTCCAGCCTGGCTGTATTTTGCCCTGCTAAAGGCCAAAATAGCTTCTTTATTAACCAATGGTAATAAAACATATTCATAGCATACAGAGGGGAATCCCACATCATCTCCCTTTTCTGTCTAAATAAAAAGGAAGGTTTTAACTTTAAAATAGCATATTTGTATCTGGCAAAATTAAATCAAATATACTATCATCTATTTTATCTTTGTAAATCAAAAGTTTTATATCCAATTTATCCTTTTTCATAACTAAGGAAAACTATAACTATTTAGATTTCAGCACCATCAAAGACTCCAGAAGGATATAATATTACCTAAGTAAACAGAAAGTGCACTGTAAGTAACTTCCAAAACTCTAGGATAGGCAGAGGCATCTTGCTGCCTGAACAGTCACCCAAAGTTCTTCTGTAATGTTGGAGCATCCATCTTCAGCCTACAGGTTCATAGTATCTGGCAGACTTTCCCACGAAGCAGGAAATTTGAAGGTCTGCTTTGCCTTGTACTGGTAAAGTTTGCTTTCTTTTCTATCCTGCAGAATGTCTGGCAGTTTCTTCTGTGAAGCAGGAACCTGAAGGACCATCCTATCTTTTGGAAAGTTCAGCAGCCACTTTTCCATGGGTCCTGCATGTCCATTTCTTACAGTATACCATCAAGCACAAGAGTAGTTTCTTGCCCAAATGACTAACCTTGTCCCATTGAAGGCAAATTCCATAACAAGTTTTTTCAATGCCTATCCACCCCTTTGAAGTAACTGGTGCTGTCAGAAGCAGACATGTCTCATTGATAAGAAAAGTCTAAGTTCTCAAAACCTTTTAAATACCATAGCCTGTAGGTCTTTGAAAGATTTGAAGAATACCTATCCATCTGAAATATATCTCTGTATATCTAGAAATCCTAACTAACATGACTACAAGCTTGGCTATTATAGATAACTATCTATTAACCTGTATTTTTATTATGCATTACATTTTAAAATAGGCTGCACAAACACAATACCTTAATCAAGAGCATAAATATACATATAACAAAATTGACCTTAAATTTGTATCAATAAACCAAGATCCATACCAATACAAGGTACTCATCTCTATAGCATATACCCTTTAAATGTAAACAAACATTTATAAACATTCATTTAGGGAATTTGGACATTGTTCTATAGATTACTTCCTGCTGACTGGGGGCTCTGTTAATCAGGTTTTCCATGGGGTATAAAGTAAATGATAAAATAACCAATGGTAATAAAATAAATAATAAAATGAAGCAGCTCCTTTATTAACCAGTGGTAATAAAACATATTTATAGCATACAGAGGGGAATCCCACATCAGGCTAGTCTAGTGGCTTGCAGCCACTGCCCAACATTTCAAGAGAATGTTGTACCAAGTATCACTAGCCTGGTAAAGATGAAAATTCAAAGTACAATTTCTACGAAATGCATCTTGTTTTCACATAATCATACAGTTGAAAAAAAACTGCAAGCCAGGGACTACTTGTACTGTCTTCTACAATAAGCCATGCCCTGGCACAGAATCTGGTTTAAAAACTAACACTTCCTCTCCACACCTTTCTGCTACCCCTCTTTCTCAATTTTCCATTTTCTTTCAAATTCAGCTCAGTGAAGATTTTAACTCCTTACACCATGAAATTGCTTCAACTTAGGAAAGCAGTATCTTCCACTTGTTCCTTTGGCACTTATCAGACCCGTTCTTCTACCTCACCTCTGTGTACCATTCATACTACTAAACCCTGCTTTCTTTCCGAGACCTTCTCCTACCTTGGCTTTCATAACTCTTTCTGATTATTCTCTTCCCCATCTATTCTTTTCCATTCATCTCCTTCTGCTTGCTAATGCTAGTTGTTTCCCATGGTGCATCTTACTTCTTTGTGCCATTTACCTCACACTGTTGATGTAGGCCTCTACCTCCATGTCAACATTTATAGTCATACCAAGTTTCTATTGTCTAGTTCCCCTCATATTCACCTCTGACAGTAAGTCAGCTAGTGCTGATAGAGTGCTTAGGATGGTGTTTGGCACACAGTGAGCACTGTGTCATGCCACCTCTTATGCTATATTACCCAGTTAGGTAGCATCTGTTAGCAGGGCAAATACCTGAGATAAGAAACTTAAAAGAAGAAAAGACTTATTTTGGCTTACAGTTCTAAAGGTTTTATTCCACTGCTTTGGGCAAGACAGCTCATCATGATAAGGGGCATGTGCTGGAATAAAACCACCTGCCACGTAGACTGGAAAGGAAAGAGAAAAAAAAAAACCCAAACTGGGTCTGTGGTGTGTGTCCCATAATCTCCCTGGAGGAAACACCCACAATGACTTAAATACCTCCTATTAAGTCTTACTTCTTAAAGTTTTCAGCATCTCTCAACAGTACCACAGGCTAGGGACCAGGACATTATTACATGGACTTTGGTAGTATGCTTTAAGATCACATTTTACATTTTTTTTTTGTAAATAAAAATAATACTTAAAAAATCAAATGATAGGACTGGGTTCAATCCCCAAAACCATAAAAATATTCCATTCCAAACTATAGCATGTTACGGAATAATCCTCTGCACACTGTGAAAATGTGTTGCTCTCATCGTGAATAAAAAGCTGACCTGTTGATAGCTAGGCAGGATTTTTCAGGGCAGAGAGAATGCCGGGAAGAATGCAGAGTCTGAGGAGTCTCGAGCCAGACATGAAAGAATCAGCGTGTGAAGTTCACAGATGAGGTAAATGAGCCTCTGGACAGCACATAGGTTAATAGAAGTGGGTTAAGTTATAAGAGTTAGTTTGTAACAAGCTTAAGCTATTGGCTGGGCATTTATAATCAATATTAAGTCTCTGTATGGTTATTTGGGGAGTAGTTTCCAGGGCACAGAGAAACTCCACCCTCAATAGCAATTACTATATTATCTCGAGGTTTCAGAAGTGTACTTTGATTCTATCAAAATAGTTTATCTTCTCCAATTTACACATATGGTATATATCTTCATATTTTTGCCTCTTAATACTCTCTCTCTCTCTCTCTCTCTCTCTCTCTCTCTCTCTCTCACACACACACACACACACACACACACACACACACACGCACATGCATGCCTGTATCTAAGGCTTTATATAGCTCAGTGGAATCACTGTCTAAGTGATCTTTTCTCTGAAAAAATAAACCTTACATTTTTACTCTTGATTTTGTGGCATCTGTATCTTGGAATCTCTGGAGATGAAATTCCAATGTGTTTAGTTTTAAACTTTCTATTTCCTTAAAGCAGGAGCTCATGATGCCTTAAAGCAAGATCTCATGATGTAGTACTGGCTGGCCTGGAATTTGTTTTCTAGACCATGCTATCTTTGGACTCATAGAAATTCACCTGCTTCTGCATTCTAAATGCTGTATTAATTTTAAACCAGTTAAGAAAAATATTTGAGGAATCAATCCAGGGCAAGAGTCTCTAAAATATTTAATAACAGTAATATAAATAACAGTGTACAAAAATAGAAAAATTTGGCACATACTTGTCAAACAAAAATACAAACATGTAGAGAAGATATTATTTTAATTAATTTGTGTATTTAACACCTGTTAACCTAAATATATTTTATTCTGTATAATGTAATATTCTGTATATTAGTCATATGAGCACATATCCAAATAAGAGAAAATATTTACACAACAGGATCTACCTTGTTCTGAAGTGAATATAAAAACTCATGACTGTCTTCATAGCGAAAGCAGCTTAGACCTAGATTGCATGTTGTCTCTCTGCCTTCCTATGTCCGCCTAGTTCAAAATGTTTGCATCTCCTAATATCCAGAATTCTCTTGGATTTCAGTTAGGTTTAACACACATAAGCCTCAACACGCCCAGCATAATCCTCTTTGTAGTTCTAGCCTTTTTCTCACCCAGAAAATAGGCTTAGACTGCCCACCATAGCCACTGTGTTTCCTATCCTAAGGCAGCCTGCCCTGAACGGATAGAGCATCCTTGCCCTTAGTGTGCTGTGTCATTTCCTGAGGTCAGTGCTTGCCACATTTTTAGCCAGAAACCAAGCATGGTTTGGGAATGTCTACCATGTTTGCAGGAAGATATCGGCTTCGAAGGAGCAAGGCAGAGCCAGAAACAAAAGCGTCGATAAACTACTTTTTAATAGGAATTAAAAATTGAAGTTTCAACTGAGAGCTCAAAACATAAAAGGGACCATTGTTCATACAAGGTCCTTATTATGAAGAAAAATGGTTCAAAATATAATCCAAATCTTTTCATTTGTTTTAGGAATATAAAATAGTGTAGCAAATACCAAATAAAAGGGATTTGTGAGAGAAAGTTGGGTTCTTCACTCGCAGTGGGGAGGCACTGGAGGATGCTTCTTCAGCTCATGCCGCTGGGCTTCCATGGCATCAGGTAGATTTCCGGAGATATAATTCCCAAAATGAGGGGATCTAGGAGCTGGGATCTAATTCCAACTTTTGAATTTGTAAATAATCCACCCAACTCCTCCAATGCAGAAAAGAGATGGAGAAAGAGACAGAAAGCAGGGAGAGAAAGTTCTGTCAGAAAAGAACTAGCCTGGAGCTATTCTGCATCCTGTATAGGACCTTCTCTCAAGGTGACAAGGTTGAAACAGGCTAAGGAAACAGAAGCTAAGAGGTGATTGGGAATAGCCAGCTGTGTAACACCCATGTCATAGGGAATGCAGGTAGAGGAGCTGGTTGCAACATTCCTAAGAACCCCTAGACAGACAGCCTGCAGCACTTGCTAGCCTTGTATGGATGTGCACTGTGCAGGGAGCTGTGCTTGCTCTTTAGTGCCTCATTGTCACTATCTTGAAAGTCCTGATTCTTCTTCAACAAAGGGTATGACATTGAATTTTGCACCTGACCCTGAAAACCACCTAGCTGCTTCTTGATGCCAGATGGAAAGAATGCAAAGATGGCAAACACAGGACCGTCTCGGTGAGGGCTGCTTAGTCTCTACTCAGACTGACTTTGGAATGGAGGAGGCATACGAGGTGGAGAAGCAAAGAAATAGAATCTGTCTGCTTTCCTTTCTATGGCTATTAGCCTAAAGATGGCTCAAATTCAGTGTTTAAATTTAAATCAAATTACTAATTGAGTGTTTGCAACTTAAACTGGCCATAGTTTTGTCTAGAAACGGAAAATTTTGCAACTAGATTCCTTCCATCATAAGCAAACTTTTCCAAAACATTTCTTATCCTTCTACAGTGTCAGAATTTATTAACTAACAATACATTTGAAAGTCACCCCAGTTTCAACGGCTTTTCTTCACTGATACTCCTGGTTTGTTTGATAGTCATGGCCACGGCACTTGCAGTTTTACAACCCATTCCATTCCTAAAGTCTATGCCGACCAGAACACACTTCACAGGTGGCACAAAGGCCGGGAAAGGGTTAAGAGTGTCCACAAGATTTAAATAGACTTTACCCTTGAACAAAAGTGGAGAGCTGATGCAAATGTCTGGTCACTTCACAAACATCAGATCTATCTAGGGCAGAGCTTTCTAGGCAGGTCAGGCTTGCCTGCAGTTTCCAAATGAACAGTGTAAAGCAGTGGACTGGACTAAGCTAAAGCCAGGGACAGAATCATAAGTTCATTGACTGGAGATCTTGTAATATGCCTACTGGGAGGTTTGGCAAAATGGCATGTAGCTGTGTGATATGATGCCACATTCTTAGGTATTTTATATTTTACACAAGGAGCTTTTATTGTTCACTGCTCTGGTATATTTGATACATTCACAAGAATGGTGTTTCTGAGCTGGGCGGTGGTGGCGCACGCCTTTAGTCCCAGCACTCGGGAGGCAGAGGCAGGCGGATCTCTGTGAGTTCGAGACCAGCCTGGTCTACAAGAGCTAGTTCCAGGACAGGCTCCAAAGCCGCAGAGAAACCCTGTCTCGAAAACCCCAAAAAAGAATGGTGTTTCTGATACAGTTTGATAACTCCATGTGTTGTTGATTTAATTGGAAGTATAAGTGGTATTTTCTAATTAACATAAGTTATGAATTTGTGCCTTATGATTATGCTGTGCAGCTGATGGCTGTTCTTTGTAAAGTTTTGTGTGCCCAACATCTTGGGGCATTACTTGCTCACACATGTTACCAAGTCATTGTGTCTTAGTATATGTATCTAAGTCAGGTGAAATTGCTGTTTTATAATTTATGACAAGGCATAAGCCTGATAGCTGATGTGCTATACAGCATGGGGTACCCCAGGACAGAGCACAGCCCACCTCCATAACTCTTACTAAAAAGAATTAGTATTTATTTAATTAGTGTAGAATAAACAATTGAAAAATAAATATATGAACAGAGTTGGGTGTACTTTTTAATTAATAGAGGAAACTTTTTACATGAGTGCGGGGACTTTCAGAAACAAGACTGTATTTGCCTGAGAGAGTTGAAGAGAGATTTTTAGCAACCACCCAAGAGAAGGCTGGAAGTTTACCACTATTATTTCTCTGCTAGTTTTTGCATAGTTCAATCAACACAGAGCAGACTCTATAAAACCTGGAGATGTCCATCACTCAAGGAGGATGACATCATGGACTAAAGCAAGGCTCTGGGATGGCACTATGTATATATTTATTATACACCAAGATTCCACTGCATTACCAGAAATAATTACTATGTGTGCTTGTTGCTTTGGAATTAGAACATGAATTCTAGCTGGAAGCTCCATAAGCCATTAAATAATTGTGGCTACTAACTTTCTGTGACCCAAGTGTCTTGAAAGAGAAATACCTAGAGATTGCTTAAGTTGGTAGCAGATTTATCTAAAAGACTGAAAGTATGGATAAAAATTTTATTTGTACTCTAATATCATACCACAAAAAAATCTGGAAAGAGGGAACTTCCCACAGAGGTTTAAGTGAGAGAATCTGTCTTCAGGATTGCTCATGTAGGCACTTGCTTATGCTTTATTGTTGTAGGGGGCCACTTGTTTGTTCCGTCCACTTAGCCCCCAAATAATCACACAGAAACCATATTATTTAAATCAACGCTTGGCCCATTAGCCCTAGCTTTTTATTGGTTAACTCTTACATCTTAATTTAACCCATCTCCATTAATCTGTGTATCGCCACATGGTTGTGGCTTACCAGCAAGGTTTGGTGTCTGTCTCTGGCAGCAGCTCCATGGCTTCTCTCTGACTTTGCTTCCTTTCTCCCAGCATTCAGTTTAGTTTCCCGGACCTAGCTCTGCTATAGGCTCAAAGGAGTTTTATTCATTAATGGTAATCACAGCATACAGACGGAAATCCCACATCCCTTTATGATTAGAGGAAAGGATAAAAAGAGCTCACACTGGTAACTATTACAACAGTTTTCTACTGACTCACACCCAGTTCATGCTGCTGCAGCAAAGTCTCACAGACTGGGTGGTTTAACCAACAGAACTTTATTTCTCACAGTTTGGAAGGCTGTGAATCTAAAATCGAACTCACAGCTCATGTAGTGTCTGGTAGGGGCTTGCAGTTTGCAATCTTCTTGTTAGAGAGGACACAAGCTCTAATGTCTCTTGTTCATTCAGTGTTTGATTTGGTTTAGCATTTTTGAGACAGTATCTTTATATAATCTGGCTAGCATTGATTGGTGATCTTTCCACTTCAGCCTCCTGAGTGCTGGGACTAACAGTATGTACCACTATGTTGAGTGTGGTGGGTCTTCTTAAGAGGATATTAATCCCATTCGGAAGGAGGCTTCACTCATGAACTTATTACCCCCCCCAAAGGCATCATATAATCGACAAATTATGGTAAGAATTTTAACATACAAATATGTTTGGGGAGGGCAAAAATTTCAGTCTATTACATATTACTTATGATTCCATGTTAATCACTTTTCTTGTTGTTGTGACCAAATACATAACTCTTCTTGAATATTATGTTAACTACGCAAAGATGTATTACATTTGTTTATGCTGTGGAACATTACTTTAACTATGGGAAGGTGTTTTACCTTTGTTTGTACTGCATTTAATTATGTAAAGATGTGTTCCATTTGTTTCACCTTGCCTGCCTAAGGCACCTAATTGGTCTAACAAAAAGCTGAGTGGCCAATAGCTAGGCAGGAGAGGGTTAGGCAGAGCTGGCAGGCAGGGAGAATAAGTAGAAGGAGAAATCTAGGCTTAAGAAAGAATGAAGAGAATGAGGGAAAAAGAGAGGGACAGGCCTGGCGTCAGAAGCCAGTCAGCTGCCAGCCAGCCAGAGACTGGAGGAGCAGGAAAGTAAGATCTACAGAAAGGAAGGACTGAAGGAAGGTAGGTAAATAGCTCTGAGACAAAACCTAGATGAAGAGAAATAGGTTAAGTTATAAAAGCTAGCAAGAAATGAGGCTAAGACTGAGAATTCATAGCTAATAAGTCTCTGTGTCATGATTTGGGAGCTGGTTGGTGGCCCAAAAGAACAAACCTTGTACACCCAGGAGAAGCATCTTGAAGAAGAAAGGTATTTTGACTCACAGTTTGAGGGTACAGTCATCAAAGTGGACACATCATGATGGCAGCAGCTTGAGGCAGATGGTGGGAATGTATTCTGTCAGGAAGCAGAGGAAGATGAATGTTGGTGTTGTGCTTGCTTTGTCCTTTTTATTCAGGCTAGGACCATAGCACATGGAATGTGCAGACCAATTAAACAGAGATCTTTCAAAAGCACAAATGCATGAAACATGTTCAACAGCCTTAGCCACCAGGTAAATGTAATTAGGTCCATTCCACCTGCGTCAGAATGGCTGTCATCATGCAAGCAAGGGCTGGAGGGAAGGCTCAGTGGGTAAGAAAGAACATCTGCTTGGTAAGTATGAGAACGCGAGTCCATATCCCCAGCTGCTTACTGTGGTCGTGTGTGTTTCTTACTCCAGCACAGGATGGGGTGAAGACATGGTGATTGCTGGGAGCAAATTCGGTGAGAGCCCGTCTCAAGGGAATATGGAGCATGTACACTGCCTCTTTCAAAGAAATCAAACAACTACCAATGCTGGACAGGATGAAGAGGGGAGGTATACACAGAAAACAGTATGGCAGTTCAAAAAAAAAAAAAACCCTAAAAATACAACTACTGTGTGATCCAGCCTCATGACTCCTGATCGTATATCATAGAAATGCCTAAATCCATCTGTTTTTATTGCGCCATTGTTCACAATAGCCAAGACGTGGGATGTCCCTAGTGTTCCATTAGTGAATGAACAGATAAAAACAATGTGGTATATATACATAATGGAGTTTTATTCGGCTATAAAGAACAAACATTTCATTTGCAGGAAAATGGGTATAACCAGAAGGCATTGTGTTGAGGGAAATAAGTGAGACTCACAAAGATAAATGCTTTCTCTCATATATAGAAACTAGATGCAAATATATATTTTAATATTGAAAGTAAAAGGAGACTCTTAGGTAAGGAGGTAGAACAGAGCAGGTAATGGGGGGAAAGACCATGAACAAAGTACCTGATATCTGTGTATGAAGACATCATGAACAAATTACCTGATATCTGTGTATGAAGATATAATGAACAAAGTACCTGATATCTGTGTATGAAGATATAATGAACAAAGTACCTGATATCTGTGTATGAAGATATCATGAACAAAGTACCTGATATCTGTGTATGAAGATATAATGAACAAAGCACCCGATATCTGTGTATGAAGATATAATGAAACCCACTGTTTGGTATGTTCACTAAAAGAACCCCTCAAACAATTCTGCGATGGTGAGTTTACAGTAACTGGTTCACTGCTGAATGGAATAGCAGCAGAGAGCAAAGCTCACAGTGAAACAGCCTTGTTAAACAAAATGCCATGTCAAGTCGGGCGGAAGTGCTGTATTTCTTTAATCCCAGCACTTGGGAGGCAGAGGCAGGCAGATGCTTGAGTTTGAGGCCAGCCCGGTTTACAGAGAAAAGTTCCAGAACAGCCAGAGTGGTTACACAGAGAGACATCGTTTCCAAAAAACAAAAAATAAAAAGGCAGAAGAGAGGGGAGAAGAAAGAGGGGGAGAGAGCAGGTTTACATGAGCAAGTGCAAGCATACAGTTCAGAGGTAGAGGGCTTGTCTAACTGTACAAGGCTCAGGTTCTGTACAACACTCAGGATCAACCTCCCCCCCTCTGCCAAGTACAGTTGATGATCTGTGGGGTAAGAGTTTGCCATTATTTGTAGCACTGCTATTATAAGGACTATTTTGTTTTAAAAATATTTATTATTTTGTGTCTGTGGAACTGGAGTTATAGGCATCGTGAGCGGCTTGACGTGGGTGTGGAAGAGTAGGGAAATGCTCTCAACCATGAAGCTATCTCTCCATCCCCAAAGGGAATATTTTCTTAAACGAAAAAAAAAAGCGTCTTAGGCTGTTATAAAATAAAAATCTGACCCATTTTTGTTTTATACACATAAAACTCGAAACCCCATCGTTTGGCCAACAGCTAACGTCAGAGGTCTGATAATGCTGGAAATGTGTATTTTGGACAACCTGAACAGAATTAGGACTTACTCATTTGTACCCATGACTTTCAGGAGCTATGGGAAAAGGAGAAAGCCCATGACTCCTGCTTTATAGGTCTTTCCCCAGTCACCACAATTGTTTTAGATAACCTGTACCAGCCTTTGAAAGCAGTATTCCAGGCAAGACCAACCTTGTGAACTGTTTTGTGGTGCTGGGTATTGAACCTGGGACCTAGCACCTTAATCAATTATTTATAACTGAGCTACATCACCAACTCAGTGATTCTTAAGGGGTACTTTCAGGCTAGATGGTACTGGTCAGCATCTATGTCTTAAAAGAAAGGACAACTGTCCTGTAAGTCTTGTTACAAAGTAGCATAGAACAAGTATTGAATTATAAGTAAATCTATGTTTAAGTCTGTGAATTATTCAGAATTTGGCAAGACAGCATTCCTCTGTGCAGCCCAAACAGGCCAGCCTGTGGCTGGTGGAACTGAACGCTGTGTTGAGTAGTACAGATACAATCCTTCATTTCCACACCCCCTAGGAGACAACGTCTTTTTTTTTTTTTTTTTTTTTTTTTTTTTGTTAGCAGTATCAGGCCCAATGAAGGATTTCTCAAATGGTCTTTCCATACTTCCCTGGGATGTTTACCATGGGAAGAGTGGTCGGAAGTAGTAGCAGGAAGAGGAAAAGGCAGCACAGCTCCAGTGGCAACAAGCCATGGCAAGTAGCGGCAGCAGCCAAACAGTCAAGACCAGCATAAGCGGTTGTGGGTGGTGAGAAACAGGTGCTGAGAGGGCGGTCACGGCAGTTATGGACCGTGGAAGTCCAGAGACTGCAGGTCTGTCACTAGGGACCAACACCAACAACTCAAAGGCCGTACTCCTCCTAGCTGATGCTCACTACTGTTGAGAGAGCCAACTGTTGAGCCTCAAGAGTTCTGGGCTATTGGAAACCAAAGCCAGAGCAGTAAGTCTTCATATACGTTCTTATAGCTATTTGGTTCTGCTTCTTAACATTCAGAAACACAAACTACAGTTCTCTGGCTAGAGCTATAAACATCTGAAACCTGCCAGCCCAATCCAGCCTTTGCAACTCGAGGATCCAAGTCTTCCATTAGAAGACATACACCACTACCAGTGACTTTGGACTTGATGGGGACCCAGCTAGCTCACTGGTAACTGTGCAGCACGTGAAGACATGATGCACTGTATAGACACGGGGGTGTAGTGCAAAACATCAGAGCTAGAGAAGAGGGACTGGCGACAGAAATGTATGCAGGAAGAAGCCCAAGGTACCAAACACATTCTTACAATGGGAGAGACTAACGGGTTCTTCCAAAAGACTAGACCCACTAGGATTAATATCGGTTCGCGAGGTGTTTCCAGAAGTGCTGGAACGGTATCAGGAAAAGTAAACTTTTATGACTTCCAGGAGTGGGTGCTACGTAGTAAAATACGGTCATTTTCTAAAAACCAGTCTCCACTGTACTAAGTCTCCTCAGCCATGAACTTCAAAAGAAACGTCTTCGTAATGCCCCAAAGTCAAAAACCCCACACAAGGAGGTGATTGAGGGGCTCGGGGTGTCACTGCCACCTCCAGCCCACTGGTGGCGGCTGGCTCTCGGACTGGACGGTCACGTCTCCCGGGATGGTCAGATACCTGGTTTGCACCGATCCCGAGTCCGCCTCGCCCAGGTGCAGGTGAGAACGACTCACCTCACCCCGGGCCCGCACTCCCCGCGGCGTCCCAGCGCGGTGGGTGTCCTGGGCCTCGGGCGCCCCGTCGAGGGCCACCCTGCCCGGGGGAAACCCAGAACTTCCCGGCGGCGGGAACAGCGGCCCCGCAGCGCGGGCTGCTAGGGGAGGTGTTCTCGCGAGAGGAAGCCGAGGGGCGCGGGTCGCCGCGGGTCTGAGGGGCGCGGGGCAGCCTGGGGACGGGCGCCCGGTTGGGGCGCGGAGCTGAGGCGGCGAGCAGGGGCCGGGGCGCGGGGAAGCCGCTCCCGCCAGTCGCGGAGAGCCAGCCCCTGACGTCAGGAGTTTTCCTCAAAGTCAACAACAAGCCCCGCGGCGGCGGCGGCAAGAAGCTCCGGCGGCAGCCCCTGGTGGGAGGAAGGAGGGGGCGGGGAGGCGGCTGCCGGGTCCCCGAGGCGAGGCCGCTGTCCGGGGTCTCCGGCCTTGTACGCTCGGCCCCGCGGCCGGGCAGCTGGACCCGGCCCCCCGCCCGAGCGGTGTTTTCTGGTGATGAATTGAATTTGTAGCCGATATCCGATTCCCAAGTAGAGTCTCCGCCTCCTCCTCCTCCCCGCGCCGCCGCCCGCCCTCCTCCTCCCTCCTCCCGTTGCCGCCGCCGCCCGCTCCAGCGCCGCGGCCCGCCCGCTCGGCCGGCTCCCTCCCTCCCTCCCCTGCAGCCTTCGTCTCCCCTCCCGCCGGCAGCACCGGGCTCCAGGGGGCCAGAGGCTCAGCGGGGTGGGGGGGAGGACAGGAGGGGAGGAGGAGGGAGGGGGACCCCCGAGTCGCCCCCTCTCCTCCCCCGCCCCCCCGCTCCATCCTCCGCCACCGCCCGAGCAGCTGCGGGGCTGCCGCCGCCGCCTTTGCAGGTAACAGCCGCCGCCCCCAGCTCTCGCCCCCCTCCCCGCCTCGTCGAACTCCCCGAGGGCTCCGCGGCTCCCTCCCTGCCTCCCTCGGGAGGGGGCGGCGGCGACGCGGGTGGGTGAGGCGGGGGCGTCTGGGTGTCACCGCGGCCGCCGGGGGCGTGGGTGGGGGACCGGCTTTCCCCCTCCCTCCGGAGGCTTTGGGGCTATGGGTGTGGAGGTGGAGGCCGGGGGATGCCCCGCGTGGGTGACACCGACACCCCCTCGCTTGGGGGGGGGCGGGAGAACGGTGGTTGTACGGGCGGCCGGGGAGGGGGTGTTCCCGGCCTAGCGGTACTGTGTGCTGCGTGTTTGGGTCGTCCGGCCCGGCGCCCTAGGGCTCTGCTTCGCTCGAGCCCGGCCTCTTCACCCGTAACTCGCCCGGCCGCGCGGCAAGGGGAGGGGGCGGCGAGCCGGGACGGGGGGCGGCGGCGAGGTTACGTAACGCCAGCAGCCGGTGGCGAGTCGGTGTTTGGGTTGGGGGGAGGGGCCGTCTGCGCATGTGGCGGGAGTGCGGGCGAGGACGCACCGGCGTCCCCGGGGTCTCCTTCCTTCTCCTGCTACCCACCCCACCTCGCCGCACCCCGCCGGCGCCCGGGAGAGGACGGTGCTGATGGGGTGCGGGTGTGCGTGTGCGAGGTGGGTAACGTGCAAGTCTGTGTTTTTAATAGTAGTGGGGTTTTGATCCGCTAGGGAGTTGTGTGCTAAGAATAGAAATGTGCGGAAGATGCTGGGTTTGGCTGATCCACTGATGCTGTCGCTGGCGGCGGCGGCGACGGCGGCGGCGGCTCAGGCTGCAAGTAAACAAACCAGCTTCTTCCTTGTCCACCTCCTCCACCTCCTGCGCATCGGTCTGCATCAGCCATGATGCTGGTGAGGCCCTTTAGAAGCCCCAAGTTGGAGCTTAGGCTGGTGACAATGATAGCCCTGGTGCCGAGGCGGGGTCGCCCCTTGTGTGGGATTTCCTGGGAATCTACACTTAGGTTAGAGATAACTGACTTACTTTAGGGCCAGGTTTTTACAGTAGTGGTGTTTACTGTTATCTTTAGAAAGCAGGAAAAAAAAAGCTTACCCATAAGTTAAAGCTTGGATTCTTTCATATCTCCATCAAAAGATGTTATGAAAATAAAACTCATTTCACCAGTGTGATTTTGGTTTAAAAACATTGATGGATTGTAATTGATAAGTTTACAGGTAGAAATTCAACAATAAAACCTGTGAATCTGTATCGATTAATTTCTGTTATTGATAGAGTCATCACACGTTTGGTGTGTCCTGGAAGGGATACAGCACAAGGACTTCATATGACATTTGTCATTGACAGTTGTCTCAGATCATCAGTTTAGACATGTGTTCCGTAGTTGGTAAAGCACGGTCATATTTTTTAGTAGAAATATAAATTTCTAAACAGCCACTTCATTTGCTTATGGTAGGTACTCCTGTTAAGTTATATATTCACTTAGGAAAAAGTTGAAAAAGCCAAAGGTGGAAGCGTCCAATAAATATGGTTCAGGGCATGAAGATGGGTCTGAATATTCCAGAAGACGGTTATTTAAAACATTTTTTAAAAAGTATCTTCATGAATTACTAGTTTTCCAGATTGTATGACCAGAAACTGCATTCAAGGTGCAGGTCAAGACTAGATTTTGTTCCTTTTGTCATTATGAAATCTTGATTCTATTTAATAACTTCCTGAAAAACAGAGCTGACCCTAGTATCTTGAGGTTCTAATTTTAAAGTGTCATTTGAATGTGACAAATTTGGATGAATGTAGATGTAGGGTTTTGTTTGTGTTTGTTTTGTATATTTGCAGTAGCATGTTAGTTTTTAAAAGTTATTACTACAAAAATTATGAAATTTGTTATTCATTTTCCCCTACAGTTAGGTTTTCTGTAATGATGAGTGAATAGTTTTCAACTTAAAATTATTTTTCTTTAACTTTAACATTGGTGGTTTTGCATTGTATATGAAAGAATACTTGAAAATCTTTGGATTTTTTATATTTGTAATTGTATTTATTGTGATTTTGGAATAGATGGGTTTCCCTGTGTAGCTTAGGCTTCTATAAAACTAACTCTGTAGCCTAGGCTGGCCTGCTAGGGATCCTCCTGCCCCAGCCTCCTGAGTGTTGGGATTATAGGTGTGTGCCAACAGTACAAGCTTGTATATGTAATTTTTCAGCTAAAACATTTTAAGGTTCAATTCACTGTATAAATAGTAAGATGAGGATTGTGCTTTGGAGGGGTAAGGTTTTAGCACTTCATTCAGAAGATACCATCATTAAAGTTTGTTTTATAGAACTGCATCTAAAGTCTTTTGATTAAAGTTCAGGGACAAAGCATGGTTTTCAGTGTAGGGGTTTAGGAATTTTAAACTCCAGGTTTTGATTTTAATGTGAAAATTTCTAAATGCTTAGGCTTCTTCATAAAGGGGAACTTGTCTCATACATTGTGTACAAGTTTAGCTTTTAATTAAACTTTGCATATTTTTATGAATAATACTTTCTATTATTCATAAAATAGAATAATTTCTAATTATACTATT
This sequence comes from Alexandromys fortis, assembly GCF_014885135.2. Classification (NCBI taxonomy): domain Eukaryota; kingdom Metazoa; phylum Chordata; class Mammalia; order Rodentia; family Cricetidae; genus Alexandromys; species Alexandromys fortis. Next base: position 5,167,376 of record NW_026067925.1, on the reverse strand, counting down.
ATATACTAATAATACTTTACTTTGTAGTATCTATAAGTTCAAGACTTTATCCCTGGGATGAAAAGGTGATTCCTATTAATGTGTTAATTGGATCTGAGTCATAATTTAGTAAGATCTGGGCTTTATAATGATTAAGTTTATAGCATTAAAAAGAAGACCAATTTGGGATCGTTTTGAATTTCTACAATTAAATGCAAGACCTAAAATTACTTTATTTGGTTAATTTTATATTTGATTGCATTTTCAAGTTACCTTGAATTAATAACGCAACTATTTTTAATGGAAGGTTTGTGTTAATATTTAAACGTTGCTGTTGAGCGCCATATTTCAGCATCCTCTGCATTCTTAGTTTTGGTTTAATGCAGCATATTATTTTCTAAGGTAGACTACTATTAACAAATGTGTCATTAAAGTCTTTAATATCTGATAGGACTAGACTTAGTTTCCAGTTAATTCTAGCCCCCAACCCCTGAGCACTTGCCATGTGCCAGGTATTGCTATGTACTTTAATATTGTAATTCATCTAGTCTTCGGAACAATCTTGATGCACTTTTGAAAGTGAACTTTACATAAGAAACACTCCATACAGCATAAATATCATTTCATTTAAAATTTCCTATTCTGAAACACTTTGTACTCATTTTTAGAGTCCACAGTGACATTGCTAAATTATATATGTGTATATATATATATTATATTATGATCTATACTATAATAAGTTCCACAGGATCAAGTTAATATAGTTTTAAAAGCTGTATTGATTAAACTGCTAATATTTCTTTCATTTTAGTTGTTTTAAATAAATACCCCAACTGTTTACATAGTTTATTGTAGTATCTTTCATCAAATTTGAGGTATATTTACTTCTCCTAGGAAATCTTCAAATAGTTGGAGAATAGATTAATATGCCTTTTGGCTTATAAATGTGCTTTTAGTTCTTAAAAACTATTCAAATATACTTATTTAAAAATTATTGCCTTAATGTACTTTGTATTTATAAATGGGTAATTTTTCTTGTATTCTGAAAGGAAATTAAAAAGGTTTTCTAGAAGAAAACAAAAGATGTTTAGAGGAGAATTTATCTCTTCTATATTAAGAAAGTCCCTGACTATATCTGGATGTCTGGGAGTTTCGAACAGGAAGGTAGAATTTAGCCAATAATGGAGATTAGTCCAGATTTGGTTTGAGTTGAATGCCTGCCTCCTTGATGCTTTGTTTTAACTGTATATTAAATCTTGAGGATAGGAGCTGTACATAATCATGATTGTCATCTGCAATGCCACTTCTGTATGAAGTCAATTGTAGATCAGTTATGAAAAAGCTATCGAATATCTAATGCTACATTTCCTTTGTGGCTAAGGAAATTGAGACACAGAGAATTAAAGGGACATTATCAGTACCAGTCTGAGTGAAGCAGAGTTGAAAATAGTTAATAAAGTTTTTTGGTCTGTCTGTTGCTTTTTCTAAAGAAAACTTTGAGAAGAACTTTGCCAGGGATTCTAATCCTGGGGGGAAAATCTGCCAGTAATTCTTGACGTTTAGTGGACTAGAGATAGGTTTTATGTGTGTACATTAAGTACTTCCATTTTACAGTTGAGAGGTGCCTGAAGCAGATTTTAGAATTCTGTGTGTAAATTGAATTAAATGGCCAGTTGAGCCAGTGTTCTTTAGTAGCCCTAAGTTATCATAGGTGTCTTCATATACAGTTAAGCAACATTTTACGTTAGAAGTAAAAGGGGTTGTTTTAATAGCTTTTTTTTATTGGTTTATATGAAACAGAGGATAAACATATCAGTGTTTTAAGTCAGAATATTAGGTATATCACCTAGCACAAGCTTTTTAATAATGGACATGTTGAGATGTACATTGGTTGAGATTGTACATTGATGTAGAGAAAAAGAGGAAAATGCTTTTTTTTGTATGTATATTTTTGTTTATAGAGTTGGTTTTTAAGAATTAACAATTTGATAGACGGAGAAAGGGAAAATCCCTGTGAAATCTGCAAAAAAAAAAAAAAGAACTAACAATTTGAAAGATCTGACGGTTTGTCTAAAAGTTGCAGGTTTTAGAAAAAAATTACAGTGTTATTACTGTATTTTGAATAGAGTTTATAGGGTAACAACTCCAAGTAGGAACAGGTTACTCAAAATACAAGACAAATTGTTTTGAATTTCATTTCCACTTCAGTGTGTTTACTTTTCCTGCATATACTTTTGAAAGTTTGATATAGCCTTGTGTATTTGTCCTGGCATATACATTAATTTCTTCTCTTTTTGGGGGGGGGAATCAAAAGCAGGGTTTTGTTTATTGTACCAGCTTTCACAGCTTCTCCCTTTTAATGCTTTTATTTTGAGCCATGGTCTCACCAAGTGGCCCAGACTAACCTTGAACTTGCTATACTTACCAGACTAGCCTCAAACTTGTGATTCCCCTGCCCCAGCCTCCAGAGTAGCTGGAATTGCAGTCATGTGCTACATCCTGGCTTAGATTTTCTTACGATATACTTACTAAAATCTGAAACTACATAGAATCTAAAGTAGTTCTTCTTGCTCATTATTTATGTTTTAAAATATCAGTTGTTAAAATTAAATTCTTTTATTAATTCAGTTTGGCTATCATAAAGTCTATAAAATGATAGCATAGAACCTTACAGCCAAAGGTCAACTATAGTTTAAAGAAAGTTATTATGGATTTTAATTTAGAAATAAGCATGTATGAAGCCAGGTTTGACTGATCACATCTTTAATCCCAGCACTTGGGGTTTGAGTCAGGTTCAAGGACACTTCCTGATACTTAGTGAGCTCCAGGGTTGTCAGGCCTACAGGTCTCAGAGATTCCCCTTCTCCCCCCCCCCCAAAAAAAAAGAGGTAGCTGACATACAGGAAATTATTTACATATGAACTTTGCACTTACTTGTATGAAAGAGAATTACTGTGTCTTTTCACTTGTATGAAAGAATTACTGTGTGCTTTTCAATCTAAGTTTAGTTTTATGTTAGTTCATTTGTGATAGTTTTCTTGATACTTTTATTTTTTTCTTTGGTTTACTTTAAAACATTTTGTTAATTACATTTGACAGTTTATATTTTGTTATTTTTTATAAAGCAGATGAAACTGATGGAAGACCTTAATTGCAGGTGATTACTTTTATTGATTGTCCCTGTGTGTGGCAACTGTGGAAAATACTGTCATTATTGCTTTTGGACACACTTTTCTTAGGTTCATAATTAAGAATCAAATAGGGGTTACAAATGAAAGATCTTGGATAGCAAATATATAATAGGCTTGGGAAAGATTTAAGATGCTATTTTAGTTCTTGTCACCGAGTAGACAGTATATACATATATATTATAATTTATTGACTGAATAAGTATTGGTATAGTTCACATTTTTTGAGTGAATGACATTCTAAAGCATGTTTGATATTACTGCTTTAAATTGCATGATTGGTTGCTGAAGTCTTGAAAATTATTTAAAGCATCAATAAGAAAATCTTCCAATAATGAATAATTTTGGGTACATTAAGGTTTCTTTTATTTTGAGTTGAAAATTGATGATCTTAACACAAAGTGACTTAAAATGTCAAGAAAAAATAGGGTAGTTTTAATGTAGTCTAGTCCTTGCACTTTATGGAAGGCCATAGGAAACATGACTTAACATAGAGGAATTTTGATTACATATAACTGCTTCCCTAATGTTTAAACTTAGTTTTGTCTTAAAAATGGCAACTTGCCATTTTCACTGTTGACTTACTAAACTTGTTTGCATAGCTTATTCTTTATTATCTAAAGCTGTTACATCTTTGTTCATTCATCTACTTATTCACTAATTCTGTATTTGTTGAATAAGTGCCAGGCACAGTCAAATTGCTTTAATAATTTATATTGTGATTCAGTAGAATTAAAGATGGGAAAGGTTTTGTATATTATAAAATGATATTCAGATGAAGTTATTATATTCTCTAATAGTGAATCATGAATGAAAATAACTTTACTATTGAATTCACTATGAGTTTTGTGTGTAACTTTTTATAAGAATGCTAAAAATTAGATTATCTAGCACTAAAATATTTAATTCAATAAACTTAAAAATAAACCAAATTTTATGTTAACTCACTGGAGAGAGTCTGCAGAGAGCATATTTCTACAAAAGTTACTATGGGAGGAGGGTCAAGTTTGCTTTACCATTGGAAACAGGTGGCAGAACTTTAGCTCATCTTGTGGACTAGTGTTTATGGAAATGTGGGTGACTTAACGGGAGACTAGATGACTGGAACAGGAGCATTGCCACTTAGGAAATCAAACCAGAGAATATGTTTATTGTTTAGGAGCCAATAGCATTGCTTTTACATATTAAAGACAGCTTTTCCTGCTAATCTAATGATTACATTTTAAAAATTATCTTTAATGATGATACCATTTTAGCTTTTAGATACAAGAACAGGTTTTAAAACTAAAAGTTGTGGTTATAGGTAAAATTTGATAACTTGTTTCAAATGCGATGGAATAAGACCACCTCTAACAGTTAGGTGCAGTGGCCCTAATAAAGTTTGTAAAAGTTGCTGCTTTAATTTAATGCACATTTTAAAAGCTTTTTAAAAAACATATATTCATTGATTGTTCCCTCCCTTCCTCCCTCCTCCCTCCCTTCTTTCCTCCCTTTCCCTTCCATGCCTCTCCCTCTCTATCTCTTTTTTTTATTTTTTTTTCTCTCTCTCTGTCCAAGAAATTAGTTTTCAGAAACAGGTCCATTGTAAAATAAGATTAATTGATTTGATTGATCTCGTTGAATTTCAGGAAGACTTCCATCCTCAGTGTTCTTTGTAAGGGTATTCCAACACATCTTACTTTAATTGGAAGTATCTCTTGGATATATTGTTTTTGATATTATCCTAATATTTATTCTACTTTTACTCCCAAGAATGATATAAATTCTCTTTTGTCCAGATTGTATAGTTTTATAATGAGAAAAATAAACAATCTTACTAGAAATTGAGCTCATTTGTCTAAATAGTACCAGTGAGAAGAGCTGAGTGCAGCTATGATGATGACATCATTTTGCACTAGTCTTTTCCAGTATTTAACTTAAAATTCTTTATACAATATACAGAGTTAACTCTTTGATTTAGCTATATAATATGCAGTTACTTGGGTTTTTCAGATATGATCCCAATCAAAATAAAATGATGTTTGAATGCTATACTTTAGGGTTTTTATTTTTTTGTTCTGTTTTTAATGTGAAGTGGGTATTGCTTTAAATAATGTGACTTTTCTCCTGGCAGTATTCATTGTGGGAATTGCTGGTGGTAAATTATATCTTATTTTAGAATATTTAATGTTAGTAGAGATGTGTCAGGAGGACAGAATTATAAAATTTCCCCAAAGTTACCTGAACAAACGATTTATTTTTTTCAAATCTTTTAGTTTAATGTTCTTTCAAACAATCATCATTTTGGGAAAGAGACCCAAATTGCAGCATCTGTCTTTATTCTGCAGCAATAGGTCCCCATGATTATGCTTTTGAGTAGTTCTGCCCTCTCTCCTATATATTGCACGTAACATATTTGTATAGCCCATGACAGGGTGGTTTTCTGTTGAGTCATGTAGCCTTTGTCAGATTGTTCAGAGAATGTTTAGTTTTAATCACTGATTGATAAAAAGTTAGGCTTTACATATAATATGTGTTGGAGGAAAACTTATAATTTAGTTCAGTACTAGCTGGGAATCTAACGTTGAATTTAATGTTGTGTACTATTTATGAAAACCCAACTTCATAGAGTAGTACAGTTACTCTAGATACCTGTTTTTGTTTTTTTTTTCTAGTTACCTAGAGTTCATGCCGTTTGTCCTTGGCCACCTAACACCAGCATATCTAGTCCATATTTTTGCAAATGAAGAAGCAATTTTTTCTTAGATTGGTAGGGATAATAATAAATAGTTCATTAAGTTTACTGCCATATATATATATATATATATATATATATATATATATATATATGAGCCTTTTTACTCCGAATTTATCATATAAAGACCCAGGGCATACATTTCTACTGTTTGTCTTAGAAAACACTTTATTTCTTTTTGAGCAATTCTGGTTTTTTTTATATTACAGATACTGTTGCATTGAAACCTGTCATATTTTTGAATTTGCAAATTTCCTAAAACATTTTATTTCATAAATTTGGCTCATCTTTCACATGTAGAGTTTTGAAATGAAGAGAGCAGACTTCAGAGTCAGGCATTCTGAATTCAGAACTTAGCTCTACAATTTACTACCTTGAAGTCTAGCAAGTTACCTTTTCTCTGTGAGTCCCAGTTTTTTCCATTCTGTGAAATTAATAGTGCCCTAATACAGTTGTGAAGATGATCAGATTATGATAGATGAACAGTTAGTTATTGTCATGTCTTTTCTACTTCATATTTCCTTTGTTTCACTTTCTTTATCTACCAAAAAATTACTACATGTTGTGTACTTAATGTAATCTACCTGAAGTATTTTTAGAGCAAGGCGGATTATATAAACATTAGTTTCGTGGCACATTGTATTTTACATAAAGTACTTTGACATAACTATCTGAAATTAGAGGGATTTGAGCCACTTAACTTTTATTCTTTGTCCCGTCATTCCAGTGTATGTTCTGAGCATGCTTTCTGTCTGTTTGTGTAGGTCTGACGTGGTTTGTCAGGACATTTTATCCACTCACTGTCATGTCACATTTGTCACAAGACCAGAGCAGTGTCGTCATTACAGAACTGTTCAGTAAATAAGCCCCTCATGTGTGAAGAGTTAGACTTTATGTGACGTCAGGTCAAATGAAGGCATTTACAAAGGCTTAGTTGTTTGTTATTGCTATGTGAGTTCAAGAATGGGGAAAAAAAAGAAATTCTTCTTCAATACTTCCTTCCAGGCTGAGTCATCACTAGAGAGTGGGAAGTGCAGCAGCAGCAGCAGCCACAGCAAAGAATCCAAATCCTAAAACTGATCCTGCAAAGCATCATTTCTCCAAGTTGGGGGCTCAGAGGGGAGCCATCATGAGCGATGTTACCATTGTGAAAGAAGGTTGGGTTCAGAAGAGGGGTAAGTTAAGTGCTGAACAGCGAGTGTGTCCTGAGAGCTGATCAAGTAAATGCTGATGTGCTGTCTAAGACAGAAATAATGATCAACATGTAGGCTAGGAATTTGCTTATTGGGAATTTCCTTCTAATTTTGATTTTTGTAGTTTGTAATTATGATACTAGATTTTATATGCACACATGTGAGTACTGTATTTTTCTGTGGTGTCTTCATATTCTACAGACTTTACAGAATTACTTAACATACAGAAAAGGACTCGTGTCTGTATAATATAAATACTTAGGTAAAAATACTCTATTGAGTCAATTTGTATGGTGGTAGAAAGGAAGGGAAAGCTTAGTCCATACACTGTTGAATTGTTGAACAGGTCCATAAATTAGGTAAGTTAAAGCTATGATGTAAAACTTCAAATGTGGAGAGTGATTTTCTTTGTGTGTTTTGTTTAATTTGGTATTTCTTGTTTATATTATCTACTTTTACTGTGTATTTCTTGTCCATTCTTTAGATAAATACAGCCGATGTAAAATTTAGTTTATAATCTGAGTGATCACCACCTTATATCATCTGTATGTTTATTAGAGATCTAGTCTTTAGGCTGGATGCTCAGCCACTTTACCTGTCTACCTGCATGACCAATCAAATAGGATGAGGGATGCTTTTGAGTCCTATATTTTTGTTAACTAAGGTACCTCTTAAACACTACTTTTCATATTCTTTGGAGATCTTTGGTTAATATCTATGCTAAAAAGCCATATGTATTATGGAATTTTTAAATAGGCCTCATTAAGTTGTATAGCATTTTAATGAGTTATGTTTAATATTTATGGTGATGCAGCAAACACTACAGTCTGCATACATGTCCATCACTCTATAAAAGTTTATTTCTGCCTCTTTTTGGTTCAGTGCTTCTCTTTCAACCTTGACAACCACCTCATGTGCTGTCTGTTACTATAATTATGCTTTTCTAAGATTTCAGTTCAATGGACTCTTGAAATCCACAGTCTTTTGTGTCTGGCTTCTTTCCTGTACATACTTGAGTGCTTTATCCATGTGATATATGTGAGAAGGAGGATTCTGAGGTGTGGAAATAAAGTTCTTCATTTATTTGTTTATGTCTAATTTTCTTTTTGAAACAGAATCTTACTTTATACCCAAGGTCATGTAGCTCAGGTAGTCATCCAATTTGATGACCTTCCTGCTAGGCATCTTGAGTACTGGGATTATAGGCATGTCACTCACTTCTGCCTTTATTCTTTTAATACTTGGTAGAAATTTGGACTGTCTCTGAATATTATGAATAAACTTTTTATGACCATTGAGTACATGCCTTCTTAAAATGTATTTCCATTTGTTTTGGGTAATAACCTAGGATAAGATTTTGGGCTATATGGGTAAGTGCCTGTTTAAATTTATAAAATTGTCAATTTGTTTTCCAAAGTGACTGACTGTAGTGATATTTTTTTTGTGTGTGTTTTAACAGATAAAGATCAGAGTGCAGAGCTAAGCCCCTAGAGGCCAGGGAGTGGTGGCTCACACCTTTAATTCCAGAATTTGGGAGGCAGAGTTAGATGGATCTCTTGTTAGTTCAAGGCTATCCTGGGCTACTCGAGATTGAATCTGTCTAAAAGAGAAGCAGAGCGCACACAAAGGTGATCCCAGCACTTGAGAGGTGGAGACTGGAGTGATCTGGCTGGACAGAGAGAGGAATAAAAAGCAGAAGGAGATAAGAGCTCAGTGCTATCGGAGGAGATAGTCTGAGGACAGGATTGCTTCTTTGGTCTGAACATTGGTAGCGATTAAAGGTCTCTCTAGTGGCTGGCTGTATTGCTTCTCTCATCCTTCAGCTCCCACCGCCTTATTTCTGACTCTGGGTTTTATTAGAATTCCTGCTACAACTGATCTTCGATGTTAACTTTTTTCTTTTATTCTTATGTATTTGGAAAGCATTCAGATTGCAGTGCTGTGAATTTTTTTTTCTTAACTAGTTTATATTCTCTCTCTTTCTTTGGTAGGGAAAGGAAGGAGAGAAGATGGCAAATCATTTAAGCCTTCAAAATTTTTCTTTATTAGTTCCTAAAATCTGGTTTGTAAGACTCTTTTAAGGCCCAAATGAGGTAATGACTATGGATATCTTTATATTCCTGTCTGTGTAAGGCCCAAGGCCTTGAGTATTTTTAATTAACCACATCTTTTCTGAAATACCATGATGGAAGGTTGGTGTTTAGTCTGTAGACTATATAATAGAAAACAAAGAAAATGGTATGCAAGAAATTCTGTTGTTCCTATACTGGACAGAGAATCACACATATTCTGTGTGTTGTAATATGGGCGGCGGGGCTGCGTCCCCAGCACCCCGACCGCCTGGCTAGCTTATGCCCCGAAATAACAACACACAAACTATATTCATTTAAACACTGCCTGGCCCATTAACTCTGGCCCTTACAGGCTAATTCTCATATCCCGATCAACCCATCTCTAATAATCTGTGTAGCATCAGTCTTACTGGGAAAGATTCAGCATGTCTGACCAGGCAGCTTGCTTCATGGTGTCTGGCTCAAAGAGCAGAGCTATTGCGTCTGCCCGGGAGAGGGGAGCATGGCGTCTCTCCAGAGAGCAGAGCTGTCGAGTCTGAGCTCACTTCCTCTTCCTCCCAGCATTCTGTTCTGTTTACTCCACCCACCTATGTTCTGACCAATAAAATGGGCCAAGGCAGTTTCTTTATTAGCCAATGACCTTCCTCCATCATCTGTGTATCTGTGTGTTTGTCTGTCTGAATCCGTGTTTATGTTTGTTGAGAAGTAGTGACCATCTGAACATAATGTGAGGATGTGAGTAACTACTCAGGTGTCAAATGAAATGTCAGACGTTTCTGTGCTTTACCTCTTCAGTTGGTTCCTGTCTTTAGAGAAAATCATTGTAGCATCTGCCCGCCCATCCATCCATCCATCCATCCATCCATCCATCTATCCATCTATCTATCTAATCTTTTTGAGACAGTTTCTCTTGCTGTCCTGGAACTCACTTTGTAGACCAGGCTGACCTCAAACTCACAGAGATCCTCCTTCTCTGCTTACTGAGTGCTGGACTTAAAGGTGTGCGCCATGACTGCTCAGCTGTAAACTTTATCTTTAATTTTTGTGTTGATCAGTAGCCTAATTGTGCAAATACACAGTACTTTATTTTTGAATAACTGTTTTTACATAATCTGGTGTCTTTGTTATGAAAATGAAAAAAAGTTAAGTTGGGAGACCCATTTACCTTTTCCTTTTTGTTTTGTTGCCTTTATGGCTAAAACTTAGATGTTGGACCAGCACCTTTGAAAACATTATCTCTAAATTTGCTTTTGTAAACTGTGTCTTGAATTCCTAATATTCCCTTTATGGATTGTGCTGTTTATATATAATATTTATTGTTTATTGCCAAGGTTTATAGTAGTTAAACTGCTATAACTGAAAAGCAAAGAACAACATTTATGATATTCTAAAGATAAAAGGGACTTTTTTTGTAGTTTCTCAGTTCTCAAAATTATGTCTTTCTATGGTTTGCGTCATGATTTTTGTAACTTTTTTTTCTTTCCTTTTATGGCTTTTGAGACAAGGTCTGACTGTATATCCGAAACGGACCTTCAACTTGTGTTCTTCCTGCCTCAGTCTCCCAAGTTTGGAATTGTAGGTATTGGTGACAATGCCTGTCTTTTTCTTGAACATTCTTAGGGCTATGTTTCTCCCCTGCTGGTTGAAAAACATATGCTTTATTCATTGGTTGTTTTGCTTTTTAATCCCAGTATGCGAAGTACTAATGTACTGTTTTCTGGGTATGAAAACACCATGTCATTCTCTATTAAGCTACATGCTTCCTTGGATCTCATATTGTTATTATTTTGTTTTGAACTCATTTCACAGTTTCCTACAATGTCTCCTAAGCTGATACATGTTTTCAGGAGTAATGTGTATGGGTGTTTGCCAGTGTAATATTTAAAACTGTCCTTTTGACTTTTATGTCTGGTACATTCCTTGGCTGGGTTTAAATTCAGATTTAAATTGTCTTCATTCAGAATTTTGAAGACTGCATTTCTTTGCCTTTAATAACTACTTTTATTGAAGAGCGGTATGATGGTGTGGTGGCTCATGAATGTTTCTTTGCGGAAAATCCACTTTTGTTCTATGGAACCTGTTGATGCTTCTGTGTCTTTGGAATTATGAAATTAAAGGAGGGTGAATTAGAGTCTCATTTTTTGCTCATTGTCTTAAAAGGTTTAGTGGACAGTTTGAATATGAAAGTTTAGGTCAGCCTTTTTGTAGTGGGTTTTCTTTTTCCATATCTTTTTTCTCTCTTGTGTATTCTCTTACTTTCTAGAACTTCTAAATCAATTTGATAACTAAAAACATTCATATTCCATGTCTTTCTAGGAAAGAGGAGAGAAGCATTTTCTTAGACTTTTCATTGACATTGCATTTTCTTCCAGTGTGTTACTGAATAATTTCAGTAATTCATATTTCTAGAAATTCTTCGTAGTGAATAGTTACTTTTATAATAGTTTAGAACACTAAGTTTTATTTAGAGTTTTCCTCCTTTAAGTATTCCACTTTGTTAATTATCATTTTTTTCTTGGTGGTAGTTTCTTTTAGGTGTCTCGTGATACTGTTTATACAGTTATAAGAAAAAATTGTGATACTGGTAGCGCTCTCTCATTTTATTTATTTATTTATTTATTTATTTATTTATTTTTACCATTTTCTTGGTATTTTTGGCAACTAAATGTGCCGAGTTAGAATTTGTGATGTAATTAACCATACTCTTGAAAGCATTATTTGAAACCCTAGAGTAAATAAATTCTGGCAGCCTCCACTATTTGTTCTTCTAGACAACTTCAGTACTGTTTGAATAATAATTTCATGTTTCAGTCAAACATATTTCATAATATAGACTGTTGCTTGGCTTTCTTTTGGCTCCAAAAATTTCTCTTTTTGAAAGCATTGTTATTTACCCTGGACAGATAATTATAACTTGAACCCTGGTGTATTTGTTTGGAGATATCTGTCTCCTTTACATTATAGTGTGCTTTTAAGCATTATTAGGTATGACTGTAGAGAATTGTATTAAAATTATTTACTATAGTGATTAAAATATAAAAAAAAATGAAGTTAAATTCATTGCTGAGAATGTTGCTTCCAGGTTGTTCAATGGTAGAGCACATGTTTCCAGTACTAGAAAAAAGTGGTAATATAGTTCTTAGTTTGAGTATTAGTTTTATTTCTCCATATATTGGAATATATATATTTGAATCAGTTCTTGATTATCTAACTTCTTTCTAGATACTATCTGTTTTTATTTGTACCTTTAATGTAAGTTGATTTTTCAGTAAATAACTTCACAGACAATGGGGAAAAGGTGCTAAATAGTGATATTCATATAGGATAAATGCTTTCTTAGTCTTGTTTGTCAGAGATTTATTAATAATGAAACTGTCCTGTGTAGTTTTCTGTAGCATTTGAAGATAATTCAGATGATATACAAACTTGACATTGCTAACATAGAATTGATAGTTATTGCATAGCATAGACTAAGTTAATTTTCCTCTGAGGTGGACATAAGGAGCACTTTTCATCTTGGTTTTATATTAGCATAGTAATTACCTGTATATTTAACAAATTCTTACTGATAATGTTCTGGGTGACTCCAAACCTTAAAAGCTAGATGGTGAGTTTTGCTTTTGTGTTTTCTCAGTTTATTATAACTGCTGGTAATATTTTCCATGTAGAAACACATAGTACATTAGTACAATATGAAATTTCAACAATTTAAAATTATTTTAAATGATAAAATTAAATAAGCTGCAATAATAATAGTGTTTTACAATTTTTAAAATTTTTAAATAATCGTGTTTCTTAAAAACCTAAATGTTTTAGCCTACTTTTTAATTCCACAGTAAAATACCTGAAATAAGCCACTTTGTAAAAAGAAGAGGTTTGTTTAGTTTATTTACTAGTTTGGAGGCTCAAAGGCATGGCAGCTACATGTACTTAATTCTGTTGAAAGTTCCCTGTCAGGTGTCAGATGATAACTGAGCACGCAAACCATCACTTTTGGAGACAGATGACAGGGAGAGGACAAGAGGGACCAACCATCCTGTAGTAGGAGCTGTGGGCCTCTTCCCACAGCCTGGTTCCTGGCCGCCTGGCTATCTTATACCCTGAAATAACAATACACAAACTGTATTCTTTTAAACACTGCCTGGCCCATTAGTTTCAGCCTCTTAACCCATTTCTATTAATCTATGTAGCACCACGAGGTGCGCTTACCAGGAAAGATTCAGCATGTCTGACCTGGTGGCTGGCTGCATCGCACCTGCCCTGGAGAGAGCTGCATGGTGTCTGAGCTCACCTCCTCTTCCTCCCAGCATTCTGTTCTGTTTACTCTGCCTATCTAAATTTTAACCTATCAGGGCCAAGGCAGTTTATTTATTTAACCAGTGACCTTCCTCCATCACCATGCTTTGTAGCAGGCTTTTCTTTTGCACCACCAACCAGCTCCCAAATCATGACATGTAGACTTAACTAGTTTTAAATGCTTGGCCTAGCTTAGACTCTCTTTTCTGACTAGCTCTTTTTAACTTAAATTAACTTGTTTCTTTTTATCTACCTTTTGCCTCAAGGCTTTTTACTTTTCTTTCCTTTTGTTTATCTTACTTTCACTGCTACTCCTCTCTGACTTATTGGTGTCTGCCTGGCTTCTGGCCTAGGTGTCTCCCTTGTTCTCTCTGCTTTTCCTTTTTTTCATTCTTTCCTTTGCTCAAACCTAGATTTTTCTTCCTGTTTATTCTCTCTGCCTGACAGTCCCACCTATCCCTTTCCTGCCTAGTTATTCAGCTTTTTATTAGACCAGTCATGTGCCTTAGGCAGGCAAGGTGAAATAGATGTAAAACATCTTTACATAACTATATATACATTTTTACATTGTTAAAGAAATGTAGCATAAACAAAAGTAACACACCTTTACAAAAAGTAATATTCTGAAGCATCAAATTGGAACACATCTTTGTCTAGTTAAAATAGTATTTTACAACAGTACTTATTTTTTTTTTTATAATCACTGTCTTACAAGAACTAAAGGGGTCTCATGAGAATAACCCAACAAGAGCATGCCCCTAGTGACCCTGAGGACTTCTCTTCAGGCGTCACTCTAAATGCATTTATCATATCCCCAAACTGCCACCATGGAACCAAACCTAACTTCACAAAGAATGGTTGGGTGACTCTTATACCCCAAGTATAGCACTAAGTAATAACTTATGAATGTAGAAAGTCAGTTCTTTGGTAACAAATTAGGAATCTTAGTAGTCAATTAATATATGATGTGACTTTTGGGATATTAATACAAATTTAAGAGATAACTTATTGAAAACATTTTGTTTGATGAAATGATGCTAGTGTGAATTTGTTATACCTGTTCATTATTTTAATTTTTTTTAACAGATTGAACCTTCTTGTTGTTACTCTGTTGTAACCAGTTGTGCCTTCAAATAACCATGTTTGTTATTTAGCTTGTATTTATAATATCCATAAACTCTGTCAATGGACTATTTGTCTTACATTCTATGAAATGGTTTAATTAAAGTAGATTTGGTAATGTAAACATTTTATCTCTTAATTGTCTCATAGGAGCTAAATCCTGTTATGCACAATACACTGTAGCAACATAAGGATTGTGAGCAGGTTATGTTGTGATTTGTGGAGTTGTGATCTAATAAAATTACATAATTTGTTTAATGGAAAGCAAAACAAAAATTTTTTAGGTCCAAAAATCTGAGAGCCTTTCTTTGTACATGTGTTCCTTTGTTCATGTTTTATTTATGAAGTAACTTTAGAAAATAATTTACAAAGTGGTTAAAGAGAAAGAAAATGACGTGATTTCCTGTTTATTACCTAGCAGCAGGGCTTTCCCATAGAGAGTGGATAGCTGTGATGGTGACTGTGTAAACCACATTTCAGGTTAGAGAGACATGCTATAACAGTTGAAGTTACCAAACAATGAGTTTTCTCTTCTACATCTCGCATAGCCAAGATTGGCCTTGAACTTACATACAGTGAGACTGGCTTTGAACTTCACTCCTGCCTCTACTTCCTGGGATTACATGTGTGCACCACTACTAAGTTTAAATTCATTTTCTAAAGACTTTGAAATGTAGAGACTTAATGTATTTGTAATCTGGAATTTTTCTCACAGTTTTCATACGCTTATTTTGAAAATTGTAAGCAAGAAAGCCTAATAGAGAAAACCATCAAGTGATAAGCTCTCATACACATTCTGGGGTTAAGGAATTGTGAAATTGCTATGATACAGACATATACTTAATTGTTTCCAATTAAGAGTGAAGCTATGTGTAATCATTCAGTTTACTTAACAAATATTAGTTTGTTTTCAGT
Source organism: Alexandromys fortis (assembly GCF_014885135.2). Lineage (NCBI taxonomy): Eukaryota > Metazoa > Chordata > Mammalia > Rodentia > Cricetidae > Alexandromys > Alexandromys fortis. Next base: position 5,151,877 of record NW_026067925.1, on the reverse strand, counting down.
GTGCACAAGGCAGATTTACCAGGTAAATATATCTCTATTTCTTCATGTTAAAGATTTTCTTCCTATAATGTCAAATTATCTGTTAAGAACCAGAATTCTTTTTCTTGTTTCTACAATTCAGATATAGCCATCTTAAGGCCCGTGGGGTGGTGTGGCTGAGTATAGCTGTAAACACTGCTCAATATTATAAGCTTAATTAAAATATGAGGATTTTTTTGTAATTTATGCAGTTTGCAAGTGAATTTTGTAGATGACAAAATCATGTTGCAATATCTAAAGGTTGGACATTCCTCCGTGTCTTTTCATTTCTTTTTCTGGCCATATTTTACTGGGCAGGGTCTCTACTACAATGCTCAGTAAAAGTGGTGATGGTGTATTTTTGGCCTTCTCATTTTAATAGGAGAATGCATTTTACCACCAAATCCTCAAGCTGTTGCTTCTCCAATTTTGCTATTTGTCAGGCTGCATTCCTTTTTTCTGTGCTGAGTTTTATGAATTTGTTTCCCACTTTTCCCAAAATATTTTATTGTTACTATGGTTATATTTCAGAATGACCATAATTCACACATTAATATATTAAAATAAAAATGGTTATTAATGTGTGAATTAAGATCATTCTGGAATAAATCCCATTTGAATAAGATGCATTTAAAATATGTTCCAAATTTGGATTTAATAATAGCCTATTTATGTTAAGTGTGATTATTGATATAATCGCATTTTGTATTTGTGCCATTTGAACATTATTCATTTTCCCTGTTTTTTTTTTTTTTTGGTTTTTCGAGACAGGGTTTCTCTGTAGTTTTGGAGCCTGTTCTAGAACTAGCTCTTGTAGTCCAGGCTGGTTTCGAACTCACAGAGATCCGGAGTGCTGGGATTAAAGGCGTGCACCACCACTGCCCGGCTTTTCCCTGTTTTTTTGCAGTGTAAAAACTTAGCATTTTTCATGTATTCTGTTTTATTGTTTTTATTGGCTTGTATGCTTCTTAAAATTTTAAAACGTTTATAGCTAATGTTTAATATTTGTTGATGTAATTGAGTAATTGATGTAGTCTTGTGTGGTTCAGCTTTCTGTTGCTATGACAGAGTACCCAGGAAAATCAGCTTAGAATGAAGAGTTATTTTGGCTCAGGGTCTTAGGGACATCATGTTACTTGGCCTTGTTGTCTTTGGGTTTGTGACAAAACAGCACATCATTATAGGATATGTGTGGTTGAGGAAGTTATTCCTCTCATGGTGACCAGGAAATAAGACAAGTAGAGTGCAAAAAGAGGCCTAGGATCCCAGTATCCTCTTCAAAGTCATGTTCTCAGTAACCTGACATACTTTTACTAGCTTTCGCTTTCTGAGGATTCCTCTCAGTTAGTGCTTCAGACTGACAACAAAGCCATCAACAGATGCCCTTTTAGGTACTTTTAAGACGAAGCCATAATAGATTTGTTGTTATTTTATATGAGTTCAATGAGGAAAATTCCTTTGCTTATACCTTCTTGCCTTCTTTTGGGTAAGACAGTTTTTTAGCATTTCTGTATCCCTATCTGTATACCTTTTCAATGAATATGGCCGTCCTCCCAAAGGTCTGTAAATTGGTTCTTGGAGGAGAGTCTAAAAGACACTTTGTAGATGTTATAATAATTTGTGGTTCTCTAGTGGACCATATTATGGAAATAGATTGACATATGTGTGGTATTAAAAATTCATGGAAAGGGGCTGGAGAGATGGCTCAGAGGTTAAGGACACTGACTGTTCTTCCAGGGGTCCTGAGTTCAATTCCCAGCAACCACATGGTGGCTCACAACCATCTAAAATGAGATCTGGTGCCCTCTTCTGGCATGCAGGCATACATGGCAGCAGAACACTATATTGTATATGTAATAAAATCTTTAAAAAAAATTCATGGAAAGAAACTTAGTGATTAGTGAGAAAATATCTGAAGAGGCTCTTTAAATGGAAGAAACTGAGAAACATTGTTCTGCTAACATTGTAGCTTGGATTTTTTTTATGCATTTTCTAGAGTAGTGGTTTTCTTTTTAAATTTTTGAAGTTTTTACATTTGTCTGTCTATGTATTTATCATTCAGGTCTGTGTGTTTTATGTTTTGGTGTGGCTCTGAGGATAGTTTGTGGGAGTTGTTCTTTTCATTTCACGATATAGCTTTTGGGGATTGAACTCAGGTCTTGGCAGCAAGAGCCTTTTCTTTACCCAATGAGTGACCTTGCAACCAACCAATTGTGTTTGTGTGTGAGTGTGGGGTTTTTTTGTTTTGTTTTGTTTTTATTTCCAGTATAGTGTTTCTCTGTGTAGCCTAGCTATCCTGGAACTTGCTCTGTAGACCACACACGGAGGCTTATTCTCAGTTATGAATTCTTGGCCTAAGCTTGGCTAGTTTCTTGCCATATTTTCTTAAATTATCCCATCTATCTTTGGCCTTGGGGCTTTTATCTTTCTCTATTCCGTATACCTTTTCTTTCCTTCTTACTCTGTGTCTGGCTGTTGCTGGGTGGCTGGCTGGCCTCTGAAATCCTCCTCCTCTCATTCTTAGATCCCTTTTTCCCAGATTTCTCCCCATATTTAGCTCCTCTCTCTTGTCTCACTATAGACTGTTCAGCTCTTTATTAGACCATCAGTTATTTTAGACAGGCACAGTAACACAGAGTTTTCACAGAGTTAAAAAATATAACATAAACAAAAGTAGCATACCTTAAAATAGCACTCCCCAACAAGCAAGGTCAAGTCTGTCTGGTATACAACTTGAAAAACTATCATACTAAGCCATGTAGTGTACCCTTAAGTTTCTCTTATGAATGTAATGATAAATGTGATGTTTTTTAGACACACTCTGGAATCATGTGGGAAAAAAACCCTGATGAAGGGTTTGTTGTTATGTTTTAATTAAGATGTTTTAATTAAGTTTCTGAGTTGGGACTGCTACACACAATGAATTATAACTTTGAATTGTAAACTAAAATAAACTCCCTCCCCCTTTTGTGTTTTATCATGTTGTTTTATCACAGCAACATAAGTAAAAATAGAACAGTAATTCAAAAGCCAACATGAACTTTCAACTTTGTGAGCAAGACATCTTGGAAGTAAGTGGAACCCAAGATTATAGTACAGGTCAACTTTTGCATATGGTGCCATGAGAGATTTAATTTCTGAATCAACTAGATAAACTTCTCCCAGCTACCGAATAAAGCTGTAGGTTAAAAGTTTGTAGTGTTGAAGGTGCTGAAGCCATTGGCCAAACAGTATTGTAATTAGTATAGTTTCTTTGTGATTATTTAGGTCTGGACAAAGGGGAAATGAAAGCACAGTCCCCATTTACAAAATAACACCCAACATCCAGCAGTGTACATCCCTATAAAGCCTAAGAAAGCTTTAAAAAAGTGCTTCTAAACCCACAAAAATGGGAGTCAGTTGCAGCTTCTTGGTAGCCACATTTTTCCAGATAGGGTCTATTTGCTGGCAGCGAGGAGAGGCATGATTTCTTGTAAGAGACAGCTTCCTGGTTCATGCTGGTGGCAAGAACTGGATCTTTTGGGAGGTCCTGCTATGGAGCAGTTAAATGGGACTGTGAGCAGCATGCTACTAGTTGATTAATGGAGACATAGACCCACTTTGTCCCTAGAGCTGGGACAGTGAACATATCTCAGCCATGTTGGATGGGGTGGAGCTAACAGACAAAGCTGCAGCTTTAGTCCTAGCCATGCCCACTTAGCATTTAAAAACACCGCTTCTGGCTAGAAAAAGATTGCAGATACACAGAAGGAAACAAAATGGGCCTCTAAATGGGCCACAGTAAATTTGATAAATGTGCATGGGCTTAAGATAGAGAGGATCAAAGATAGAGTCATAGATAAAAAAAATAAGTATATTAAACTGAGGTTCTTAAAGGAAAAATAGAATAAAAAATCATAATTGGCCATGAAAAGGTGGAAAATACACAAAGAATCTAGATTTTGTATATTATTGTGTTTTCTTTGAATTTTTTGACTGCGGAGAGACAGTTGATTCTGAAAACTGCTAAGCTAAATCAACAGATATATTTTAAAGGTATCTTGACTGTCAAATTTTAGTCTAAGGATATGGAAAAGAGGTTATGCTTTTGTTTACACAGAGGGTGGGAAACTATGGATTCCTTCCAGGCTAATGTGGTTTGATGGAACAAGACCCCCAAAAGGTCTCTATGAACCCTAAAAATACCTAACAGCAAGAAGCAGTTTAGAAAAAACTGTTCCCAAATTCTCATAATGATTATTCATAAATCTTTGTTTTCAGTTAAAAGGGGTTGGGTATAAATGGTTAATGGTCACAATCATTCTCTTTCTGAAAAAAGGGGGATATGATATAGAAATGAATACTTTGAATACTTTACATTGGTATAGATTTTGGTCTATTGATAAAAAAATTTAAGGTCAATTTTGTTACACTACATATTTCTACTGTAATTTAAGGTATGTTTATGCAGCTTATTTAAAAATGTAATGTATAATTAAATACAGATTACTAGTCATCTATAATAAACTTTTAGTCATGTTAGTGAGGATTTTTAGACATAGAGAGATTTATTTCAGTTAGAACTATACTTTTCTTGACAGACATGTCTGCTTCTGGTAGTACTAATTACTTCAGAGAGGTTGATGGACTTTGAGGAAACTTGTTATAGAACTTGCCTTCAATGTTACAAGGCTAGCCATTTGGGCAAGAAACTGCTCTTGCCTAGCCTGCTTGATGGTATGCTGTATGAACTGGACTTGCAGAACCCACAGAAAAGTGACTCTTGAACTTCCCAAAAGATGGAATGGTCCTTCAGAGTTCCTCCTTCACAGAAGAAACTACAAAATATTTTGCAGGACACAGAAGAAAGCAATTGACGAACTTTGCTAGTACGAGGTAGAACAGATTTTCAAATTTCCTGTTTCTCTGAAAAGTCTGCCAGATGTTATGGGCCTATAGGCTGAAGATGATGCCCCAACATTAGAACTTTGGTGACTGTGCAGGGAGCAAGATGTCTCTATCAATGTAAGTGGTGTAATAACCAGGCTAGCTTAATATGAAACAACAAATTTTAATGAAGAGATAGCTTACAACACCAGGGATCCAGCGATGAGCAGGAGATACAAAAAAGAGAGCGGAGGGGCTCACGCCTGTCAGATTTATACGTAAACATTAGCCCAAGGCGAACACGCTCCCCCCAGTGGGCTGGGCTATCCCTACATATCAATTCTAGAACTTTGTAAATTGCTTACAATGCACTTCCTGTTTACTTAGGTATATTATATGCTTCTGGAGTCTTTGAGGAGTTGAAAACTAGATAGTTATAATTATAGTGTTTCTTATTTATGATAAATATAAATTAGATGTAAAACTTTAGACTCACAAAGATAGGATAGATAGAGTATTTTTCTTAATTTGCCAAATGTTCTATTTATATTGTATATAACAAAAATATTGTAACTATAATTCTTGCTTGATAATTGTTCTGTATATGTAATTTTACTATTTTAAAGTTAAAACCTCCCTTATTAGACAGAAAAGGGAAGATGATGTGGGATGTTCTTCTGTAAAAGGGTTGCTTTTATTGGTTGATGAATAAAACAGTTTTGGCCAATAGCTTAGCAGAGTAAAACCAGGTGGGAAATGCGAACAGAGTTAGAATAGTCAGAGTCAAGGAGATGCCAGGAAGCCTCCAAAGGAGAAAAATGCTATTTTTTTTTGGGTAAGCTACAGTCTCATGGTGATACATAGATTAATATAAATGGGTTAATTTAAGATGTAAGAGATAGCTAGGAATACACCTGAGCCAAACAGTATTGTAATTAATATAGTTTCTGTGTGATTATTCTGACCTGGGAAGCTGGGAAATGAAAATGCTGTCTCCATTTACAAAGACCATGTCCCTCTCTCCCTGTAGCTATACTAGTTATGTAGGTAGAAGAGGTGGTACTTGATTCATAGGTAGCAGGTTTTCTATTCTTATAAATCAATGAGTGGGAATCTTAATATTTAATTCTCATTCAGTATGTTTGGTTTGAAATGCAGAAACCAATCTATCCCCCCGTGCTTTCTTCTTTCTGTTCTTTATATAATCTGAATGTGTTGCTCAGGCATCCCTTTGCCCAAACCTTCTAATACCTGGGCACTTAATTTATTCATTAATTACTAAATGTTTATTGAGTGATATACTGTCATATTCTTATAATTGTGTAGTTACTGGCAGAATGTGTCCCAGGTGCCTACTCTCTAATGGGAGGACAGAGATAATAAACAAGTAATTAACAGGAACATTTCATGTAGTGATAAGTATTATGAAGGAAGTAAACCATGATATGTGTTAGAGAATTATGGATAAATAAGAAGATGACTTCAGGGGTGATCTTGGAAGGAGTCTTTGGATAGATGATTCTGTTTTTAAAATTGTCTTATCAAATTTGCCATTTTAAAGTGTTTTATTTTACTGCCATTTGCTCTATTGTTTTGTTTTGCTATTAACCTGTAGAACTTAATTCTTTTGTCTTGGAAAACTGAAAGTTTGTATTCATTAAACATCAGACTCCTACCTCTTCTCCCAGCAACCATTATCCTTTCTGTATCTATGAGTTTGGTGCTTCTAGGTACTTTGTATAGATAGACTCGTGCAAGTTTGTGATGCTTTAATACTTTGAGGAATTTTCACTTTTGTGATGAGTCCTATAGTCAGTATCCTAATTTCAGAGGCATATTCTAGCAAATCTGAATAACTATCAGACATATAATAATAACAAACATTTATTTCCTTTTTTCCCGCAATCCCTAATAAAATGGAATAAACAGAATGAGACAAGAGATTAGCACAGAAGACAGAAATTGCTATACTTTGAAAATAATACTGGCGGACAGTCAGCATTAATCATGACGTTGCACTTAACATCCTGGCCTGTAGGCACAGTGCTAACCATATGAAGTACAATACTGTGCTTTTCTGAAGTTCCCAAGAACTTCAGCATTTGGAGACTCCAGATACCTAGGGAGGGTATGTGTCAGAAAAGGGCTGAAAACCGATTGATTGGAAAAACTAGCAGATGGGGGTTTTCTGGTTATTCTCACAGATTTTTGTTGAGGAATAATTACTTTAAACTCAACCCATAGATTTAGGAGACCTAAGTTTATTCTTTGCATAGTTATTGAAAACATGCCTGAATTAAAATATAGGATAGTAGATAGCTGATCAGGCTAAAACAGGGAGACAACCAAGGCTAAATGTACATCTGAACTGTGAAACTTGAGGCTGTCATTTTCTACTTTTTTCCAGCACTTCAGTTATATTTGTTCTACTTGCATTCATAGTTTCCTCTTTTTGTGGCTTAGATTATTCATTTGGATAATTCCTTATCTCAGACAGTCTAAAAACTGATGTTGGAGGGTCTTCTATCTCTTGCTTTTATTGGTTAATTAATAAAGAAAACTGCTTGGCCTGATAGTTAGATACATGTATTTATCATTCAGGACATATTTTTGTAAATTGACAATTCCCCACAAATAAATGAATAGAAATATGACAAATTAAAGCTCAAACTGTTCTTTAGGATTATTTTCATAACCTCGGTTTCAGCCAAATGGTGAATTTAAAAGGAAAGTAAAGACTAATCAAGGTGGTTTTTTTTAAATATAATTTTTTATTGAAAAAAAATTTTTCCGCCTCCTCCCCGCCTCCCATTTCCCTCCCCTAGAAAGGACTTTTATTATTGTTTGTCCAAGAACAGTGAACATTTCCTAGTACAAGAAGTGACTTTCAAAAACTGTTGGCAGAGCTATGAAACCATACTGTTGTTGACCCTTAGATCAGATGTTTTAGAGCCTGAATTTCCTTAAATCTTAATTTAAAAAAATCAATATTTTGACATAATGGAAGTTTTATTTCATTTATATTTGGCCTTTAGATACAAAGAACCTGACTAAATTGGCTAAGAAAACAAAATCTAGTTTTTACTAGTTGCATTGTAAAAATGTTTGCTTTCAAGTATGTAATGCTATACAATGAGCTCAACTGTGGGTTAGCAGATAAACTTGTTGATTCATTCAGCCCACAGCTACTGAATGAAGCCTGGAGGGGCACAATTTGTTCTTTACTCTGCCCCTTGGCAGCATGTTTTTCTTTTTGTCTCTCTTTAGAGAAGGGGACTAGAATAAATTACTCTGGACAGCTTTACCTGAATTATTGAAAAGTGCAAGGAAAAGGATTTTTTAAAATCACTTTAGCTTAATTTTTCTCATTAACGTAAAGCCAGTTCTACACATCCCATGCTTATTGTGTAATACCATGCTGAAGAACAACTTACCCTGTGATATTTTCACGAAGCCATTTTGCTTAATGCTTTGTTTAAAATAGTCTATTGTTTAAAGCTATGCATTGGGCGTCTTCATATGTATTACATTTTTAGGCCCTATTTGAGTTTGGAAGCAGAATGCAGTCTGCTAGAGCCAGCAGAGTTTGATATACTCACATGCATACAGTTGTAGTACAGATTTTATTGAGTTTATGTTGAATTTTTTTAAAAAAACCTAGAGTAAGGTGATCCTTGGTATATTGGAGGTAGCTTTTAGAATATAATTAAGATTTGTTACAGTTAATATAGCAGATCCATGAATTTTTTTTTGTGTACATTGTGCTGTGAGTTTGCAATGAGAAATGAGAAGTTTCACTGCCTTCAAGTAGCTTACTGTCTTTGCATCATTTCCTAAAAGGTATATTGTTAATGAAGTTTTTTTAAAAGTACATTACTATCTGAGAAATACTTAGACTAAAGAAAAAAGTTGTTTGATATGTAGAGATTCAAAAAGGTTATATCTTAGAATTTCAAAAAGTGATATGATTTGATAGATTTTCTAGAGTTTATTGGCACTTTTTTTTTTTGTCTGTGAAACATCTGGAGTGGAATTTGATGGAAATGAGAGGTGGTGGTGGGGGATAGAAATAGATAGATAGTGAGATAGTAGCATGTTTAGTTAGATAATAATTATATTTAATTAAATTTTTATTATACTAGTAATGATTATATTTGACTGATGTAATATTCTTATTCAACTTGTGCCTCTGCTGTCTAATGTTTGCTGTAGAATCCCTGTGCTTATTTTTTTTTGGTGGAATTAGGACCTTATATCTTCTTCATATTCATCTTAAAGAATCAGTTTATGGGGTCTTCTTGGGGAAGCTAACTTTTGCTTTTCCCAGAATGTTATGTTCTTGGCCTCCTTGTGTATGTTCCTACTCTTATTCAAGGGTTCTACTTTCAAAGGAAGTCTTTGTCATGAGTAGTGATGATGTACTTGGAGTCCAGATGGAAGCATTTTGACAGGTTTTGCTTAAAGCAGTAAACATTTTAGTGTATATAGGAGTCATGACTTGTGGTAAATATTGTGATAGGCCTAATTTGGAAAGGTAAATATTACCTTTTAAGGAGAGTTAGGCTTGAAGAAAGATTTAATATGATCGTCTCAGTGCAAAATGATCACTTTAATATTTTGCATAAGATCCATTAGAAAAGAGGGAGATAAAAGATGTAGGACCTGCAAAGTACAGTTATTGATTAAAGTATCAAATACAGAGCAGCTAGCCATAGTTGAAGCATGTTTTGGCCATATAGATTTGCTGTTACTCTGTTAATAGGATTCTTAATCTTTTAAAAGATAATTTATATGTTAGTGGAATCATTGACAAGTTCATTCCAAATGTAATTGATTGTGTCTTGTTCTAGCTACATTGTGTTTTTATAACTTTGTTTATACTCTATTATCTTTTTTTANCCAGAAGAGGGCACCAGATCTCCTTACGGATGGTTGTGAGCCACCATGTGGTTGCTGGGAATTGAACTCAGGATCTCTGGAAGAGCAGCCAGTGCTCTTAACCTCTGAGCCATCTCTCCAGCCCCCTATATTCTATTATCTTACATCTTTGTCTTTAACCTTGAAAGCTATTTTCTCCTGAAGATTTTTGCTTACACTGTTTGATCCACTTACATAATGCTTACTACGTTATGATTGATTGTTTTCCGTTTTTTATTTTTTTCAGTAAAAGTTTCTTGGGTTGCATGCTCAAGGACCTGCGTCTTTAGCAGTCCAACTGTTTGTCTATATTATATGATTAGATAAATGAATTCTGTAGGGGCAGCCTTTTAATTCTTGTGTGTAGCAAAGTTGGTAATACCAATGAGGCACTCAGTACTGTAAGAGACATTCATGAGACAGTATTGCTTGAAAGTTGCATTTAAATTCTAGCTTTAGTTTCTTTAAGCTATATTTTTCTTTTCTGTGAATTGTATTTGTCTTTTTAGGTGTCATAACAAAGTACAGATTGGGTGCACAACAATTCTGGAAGCTTAATGTTTGAGTTTAAATACCAGTATGATAGGGATTGGGAGAAGCCCCCCTGGCTTCTTGCTTTGTTTTCACATAATGAAGAGAACACAAAAGAACAAATTTAGTTGTGTTTATTGTTTTAAGGGCTCTACTTCTATCACAAGGGCCTTACTCTCATGACCTAATCTAATCCTAGTCCTCTCCAAAACACTCTTATTTCCAAATATATTACACTAAGAATTAGAACTTCAGTATGTAAGTTTTGCAGCAGAAACATTCAGTCTACAGCACTGTCTTATGTTACCCTTACGGTAATTTATGGAAAGGAGTCATCAGTATGTTTCTAACAGAAGAAGTGAAATAATTGGTTTGTTAAAATGATTTCCCCTTGGCATAAATTTTACTTACTTGGTGCTGGAAGAAAACTGTTCTTTGATATGAGCCACAAGAGAGCTCTTACCTCTATGAAATTTTCAGACTGAAAAGAGAGTGAGTTCCTGTCTTATCCCACTTTATATTCCTCTCTAGTGTTGGGATTAAAGGCATACACCACCACTGCCCAGTCTCTATGACTGACTAGTGTGGCTGCTGAGATTAAAGGTGTGTGCCATCACTGCCTGGCCTTTGTGGCTGACTAGTGTGGCTAGCTTTGCACTTTGATTTTCATTCAAACTTTAGTTATTAAAATACGAATACAATATCACTATATTTTGATGGATTTTGAGCAGTTCTATTTCAGATATTTAGGATCTTAAGCATATTTTGCTATTTTAAAATTAGTCTGTATGATTTGTTGTTACCTTCTAGTCTTTGCATTTGATTTTCTGTTCTCTAAATTAGCCAAAGACTGATTTTATTAGCCTTCCTGGGACTGCAAAGAATCTCTGTCCTTTCATAGTTGGCAATATTTGTATAAACATTTGCTTTATAGAGTCTACCATGGTGGAGCTCACAGCCAGGGGAAGCATAGGATTCCTAAAATGGCGGGTGGTGAGTGCCTGAGAATTTGGGGTAGAACTTGGTAGTGGTTCTTTTTATGATAGTAGGAATAAAACATTTGAACATTTCATTGTCTGAGTGAAAACTAAAAGGACAGTAGGTGGAATAAGGCTTTTTAGTGTAAATTTTATTACTAATTTACGTGGAATACCTAGTTTGCTACCTATATTATGATTTTCTCCTATTTCATAGTGACAATACTTAGAGACAATAAATAGTTTGGCACAACAGTGAGTAAGTAGTATTTACTGAAGTAGATGTTTTGGCAGAGGTGGTCGGGGATATATCATTCCATTGGGGTTTGGAATTTTCTTTCCTGTTTTAATAAAAACCTAGTTCTTTAGCATATATATATATTAAGTATTTAAGCAAGCTTCTAGAAACACAGTATTCAAACTTGACTAAAAGAAAATACAAAAATCTTTTTATTTATACAAACACAAAATAATCATGAAATTCAGAAGGAAAATGATCGGCTTTTCTGTGTTATACATAATTAAATTAAAAAGTGGTTTTTGAACAGAACAAAAGTGAAAAGGCAGTAAATAGTCAGGGAAGGAGAAGTGCCTTTAAGAGTGAAGACTCTAGTAGGTCTGTCTGTGGCAGATACTCTAGTTCTACTTGTTAAAATAATGTAAAATTGTATAATATCCTGGTTTACTCATGAATTTTTGAATTTTTCTGTGTATAGTATATCTTTTGTAAGATGGGATTGATTGTAATACTGAAGAGGAAAATGTTTCTAGGAGCTTTTTCCAACCTAAACTTTGCTCCTTCAGTCTCCTATAATACAATCCATAGGCCTTTTCCTGTTTTGTTATTATCAAAGGAGAGCTCTAGGAACTTGAAATGCAAATGATTTGTAGATGGTAACATTTAAATACTGACTTCTCTTGGGGGCTGGGTTGGGTGCATTATTTTAGAGAAGCGAGCTTTTTGAGTCTGACCTTAGGTCCAACCATTTTGTGTAGGAAGGGAACTAGTTCAAATATTAAGTGTCTGTATCTGTAAAACCTTTTACTCAAAGCTTGTAAGGACCAGTATTCTTAATGACGATATAGAAAAGACGACCTGAAAGAAACATAGGGAGACAAAATGGTCTTTTTAAAGAGGTTTTAGTGGAGGGACACAAAATTGTTGCTTTCAGACTTTAAAGACTTAACCTCATAATGAAATAATTTTATACTTATTTTATTCTTCTCTTGCTCTTCTCATGCTTAGCTAACCCAGAATACTAGATTTTTTTTAATGTAAGGTCATTTTCCTGATTTCTTTCTCAGCATCATGTTCATTATTAATATTTAGAAAAACTAGTGTTTTTTTTTAAATACTATTACTTTGTTGAAACTGTGAGATCAGCATCTTTGATGTGTTTAGAGAATTTTATCATCTACAAACAGGAATAATTTTGAGTTTTTCCTATCCTCTTTGTGTGTCTCTTATTTTTCTTGCCTCATTTCTCTGTCAGAGATGTTAAAATATTGTACTAAGTGTGGAGAGAGTAGATACCTTTATCTTGATCCTGATTTTAGAGGAAATACTTGCATTTTCCCCTCTGTTTAGTGTAATGTTGGCTATATGTTTGCTGCATATACTCTTTATTATTTTAAGAGGTATGTTCTTTCTATTCCTAATTTCTTTGGGGATTTTTATTATAAAAGGACATTGAAGTTTGTGAAGGGCCCTTTCTGTATTGAAATGATCATATTATGATTTCCGTGAATCTATATGCTGTATAAGACCTATTTTTATTGATTTATTTTGAACCATCCATAGTCCTTGGAGTGAAACCTTGATACTAGCAGAAAATTTTGAAATTGTATTGTTGAATTCCTTTTGTAAGTATTTTATTGAAAATTTTTGTTTCTATACTCATTTAGAAAAATTAGTCTGTGTTGGGGGCACAGAGATCCTTGCACTCACAGAGAAGCACTAAGAGAATCAGGAATGAATGTTAATCATGCAGGTGTGTCCCCAGAGCAGGAGATAAAATCACATACCTGCATTCCATCTAGAAAGCTGAGATTGGAGGTTGCTAAGAACCTGGTGACCTTTTGCTCTTTGAAGGGACAAACCTCACCCAAATTCCCCGGAATGGTTATTCTAGACTCTTCTCCCTAGACCATTTCCCATCCTAGGGTAGATGTCACACATACTCTATCGTCTACTGACCTCTATACTCTTAGTCAGAGATCACACTAAGCTATAGAATCCACCCTCGTGACAAGTACTGTGTAAAGGAGTCTCTATGTAATTATACCTTAAGCTTTATTGTGCACCTGGAATTGAACTGATTGTTGTCAGGAAACCTTTTCCCAAATCGTACTGTGTATTAAATATGATAACAATGAACCACAACTGTGTTTTAAATATGCAAACTATGAGCCTTCTGACATTAAACTCCCCGAAATCAGTCTGCACTGATTTTTCGTTCTCATCTCTTCATGTGGTTTGCTTCCATGTACGACACCTGTAGGGACCAACCTCAAGTCTGTAATTTTCTGGTTTTGGTCTGTCCTCTGGTCTAGATATCTTGATAGTAAGTACGGATGAGTTGGTACCATTCTGCACGTCTTAGTTTATGGGACAGTTTGAGGAGACTTGATGTTAGTTCTTTGAAGGTCTGACTATTTGACAACGAATCTATCTAGCATTGAACTTTTCTTTTTAGGAGACTTTATCCATCTAATTGCTCATTACAGATCTACTTAAGTTATTTACATGCTCCTGGTTTAATTTTAGTAGGCCATACATATTTAGATATTTCTCCATTTCTTTTAGATTTTACAGTTTTGGGAGTATGTACAATTTTGAACCATTTTCTAAAGATTTTTAAGACTTAATTTCATTTTGTAATATGTTTATTTTTACTGTTGATTTTATTTGTGTCTTCTTCATTGTTGTGGTTAGAGGTTTGTAGATCTCAAATGTTTTAAAAAATTCTGTTTGTGGGCTGGAGAGATTGCTCAGTGGTTAAGAGCATTGCCTGCTCTTCCAAAGTTCCTGAGTTCAATTCCCGGCAACCACATGGTGGCTCACAACCATCTGGAATGAGGTCTGGTGCCCTCTTCTGGCCTGCAGACATACACACAGGCAGGATATTGTATACATAATAAATAAATAAATATTAAAAAAATTATATTTGCATTTTATTCTTTTTTAAAATTTCCTCCCTCATTTTAATATGATTTATTAACCAGTCACAATTGTATTATTCAATCTCCATATATTTGTATAGTTTCTTTCTGATTTCTAATTTATTATGATCTGATAAGACACAAGAAAAAATATATATTTTATTTGTTGAGAGATTTGTTTTATAGCCTAAGATATGACCAGTTTTAGAGAACGGTCAAGGAGCTTCTAAGAAAAAAAATATATACTGTAATTGTTGGATAGAATGTTCTATAGATGTCATCTAACCATTTGATCTCATAGCCTGCCCTTCCACCCTCGCATGGAGGTTCCAGGTATGCATTGTCATGCTCAGCTTTTTATATGGATGCTGGAGATCCGGACTCAGATCATTGTGTTTATACAGCAAACACTCTCAGCCACCTAGCCATCTCTTCAACCTCTTCTTTATTTCTTTTGACTAATTTTGAGGTAACCTTTGTCAGGTACGAGGATAATCATCCTTGCTTTTTGTCAGCTTCCAGTGGCTTGATATATTGATATCTGTTCTTCACTGTGTGTATTTCTTTATCAGTGAATTATGATTATTGTATCTACACAGTAAACACAATAAACAGTTTACAATATTTTATTATTTATAATTAATTGATTAATTATTATTATAGTGTGTGTGCACGCATTCATGTACATGCATGCATTTGCCACATACCAGTGGACAAGATGTGTGAGTTGGTTCTTCCCCTCTACTGTATAAGTCCTGGGTATCAGACTCAGTGGCAGGAATCTTTACACACTGAGACATCTTGTTGGCCTGGATTATGTTTTTAATCCAGTGAGTTAATCTATATCTTTTGATTGCAGAAATAATCACCATTTATCTATTGGGTTATTACTGATAGATGTTTGTCAGTTTTTTCAGTTTTTTTTATAGTTAGTTGGACTACTCTTTTGTTCCATTATTTTTCCCCATCCATATAGTAAGTTATTCTCATTCAGTAAGTTGGACATTATTTCTAGTTCTCATTTGCTGTTCTATTTCTCTCAACACATTATTCTTTCCTGGCATCCTTATTTGGGAATGGCTGCCTTCTCTCTGTGTAGAATTTTTGTATGTATTATCTGAGCTGCTGGCTAGTAGTTTTGAATTGCTTTAGTTTGATCTTTTCTCAGTTAATCTATATTTCTCCATCAATTTTAAAGAACTTTGCTAGATATAGTTGCCTTGGTCAGCAGTTTACTTTCAAGGCTGAAGTATATGTATATAAAGCTATTCTTTCCTGGCTTTTTAGGATACCTGTTGAAAAGTTGATGTTATCCTCATGATTTTTCTTTATAATTGAGTTCATATTTTTCTGTTGCAGCTTTTCATATTTTTTTCTTTTCTCCATATGCTTAGGATTTTAACTAAAATGTGTTGTGGAAAGGTTCTTCAGTTCTAGTCCTGCCTCTTGAGGGTTATAAGTGATTCTTGTGTTTGGATGGCCATTTCTTTCCCTAGATTTGGGGAAATTTCTGTTACAATCTCACTAAAGAGACTTTAAAAAAATTCTTTTAGTTTTTATTTTAACTTTTCTTCAATTCTTTAGATTCTTAGGTGAAGTTTGCTCTATCATTTTTATTTTTTTTGGGCAGTTACACATTTTAATGTTTTGGTGTTTGATCTGTTCCATTGTCTATGGATTAGCTTATTTTGAGGATTGTTACTTCCTTTTTAGATATCATTTTGCCTTGTTTTTTCATATTCCATGTCATTCTGCATTGGCATTTTCACATCTCTTGCGTGGGAATCTTCAGCTTTCATTCCGAGGGTATTCTTATTGAGCAGGTATCTCTTGGGGGCTTAGTCCCGTGTACCACTCACATACAGACGAGACAACAATTCATAAAAGCAATAACACCAAACTAAAACAGATTCAAAAACATATTCAGAGTCATTTAAAGCCGACTTCCATGCCCACAATGATCACAGAGAAAAACAGAATAAAACAAAAACAAAAAACCCAGCAAAAATAATGTATAGTAAGGCATATAATTGATGATTAATTATTTCAAAGCAAAAATAATGAATAAAGATAACACAAAAGAAAAGGAAAATGAAATTAGAAGAATCTTAGATGGCCAAAAAAGAGGGTTGACTGAAAACTAGTTGACCAATAAAATAAACAGACAAACAACAACAAATGTTAGCAAAGTTAGACGAACATAGGAATGAAAAGTAAAAACAAAAAATGAGGTAAAAATGATCCCAAACAGTAGTTTTTTTTTTTTTTAAAGTGGGGTGAGGGAGTGCACAATCAACCACTAGGTTGACTTTCTTCTTGCTCTTCTTAGTATTGAAATATTGTCAGTTAAGATTGCTGTCTCATTGGTCCAGGCTTATGCTGAGCCTGGACCAGTAAAGGTTCAGTTATTCTGCAGAGCAGTATTCATTGTAGGAACATTTCTTTTTACTGTGCCAACAGCTACTTGCTTTATCTTGCCTTGGAGTTTGTGGGCTATACATTTTCTCTCTCACTGCAGATGTTCCCTAGTTTGTGCATTCTGAGGTGGTTAATGCTCAGAGAAATCCTCGAGTGCATTGGAGAGTGTGGGAAGCAAGCAGAGCTCTGGCTTTCAGATCACACCAGCATTAAACATTCTGAGGGAGGAGACAGTGGAAATCAAGTTCTTCGCTGGATAAAACTCCAGAATTCTTAGTTCTACTGGCAGCTTGTGTTACATGACAGAGAGGCAGCTGTCTGGGCTGTTAGTTTCAAAAGTTATCCTAAATTGATGCAGTTTATTCTTTGTCACAGAGGGCCAAGCCACCTTGTCCCTCGCAGCTGGAGACTCTTGTCTGAACTCAGTGTGAGGCCATCTGGCCCTCCTCCTCTCCAGGACTGACACCCATCAAAATAATCAAAGCAAGATGTGGCAGGTTCCTTGACTTGCCCATTGGTTGATATTTTCAGTTCCCCAAGATAGCCCAGTCTCAAGTAGTTGAACCCTAAGCATGATGACACCTGGCTATGGTCCTCTGAGACATAGGGAGTAATAAAATGGATTTCTTTTCCAGTGCTGACATGTCACAGTGAAAACATTGTTACACCAACTCCCCCAGTGGAATTCAAGCCTTGTGAAAACTGTGGGCTTATCTTAAGGACAGGGATGCCTGTCACTGGCTTTCTTTATGTAAGAAGTTTGGTTCACCTCTTCTGTGGAACTGGGACTCTGTTTTTGGGATTCATTTTTTCTTCTTTCCTCCCGTGCATAGTTTTTTCCTTCCCTCTTTCCCTTCCTCCCTGTCTTTTTCTCTCTTCCTTCTACAACCCAGACTGTCCTTGAACTTGTACCAATCTTCCTGCCTCAGCCTCTGGAGTGCTGAGGTTGCAGGCATGAGCCACCACACAGACTTGTATTGTTTTTCTGTTCATTCTTTCTCACTCTTCTATCACTTTTCTTGTGATTTGTGGTTCTCTATCCAGGGACTAGAGTCCATCCTTTGATACTATGCCTCCTTTCATTCAGGAAGTCACTTGTAGGCAGCTTCTTTCCATTTTGCTGAATTACTCTGAACTTAATTTATAGTCCATGTATTCATATTGCAATAGCACATAGTGTATTTCACTCTGTTAAGGTTGAATACTCAAAAAATTTCTCTGTATTTTTTTCTTTTGCATGCTAGCACTTATATGTCTCTGGTTACTAGAATCATGCAGACCCAATTTCTGCATTCTTTAAATTTTTGCATTCTGTAAGTGATGGCGTTGTGGTGGGAAATGTAGAAAAGAGCAGTAATAGAACTAGACAATATTACCATTTTCTAATTGTTACACAAATGGGTTTCTTCTGTTTAGAACAATAAACTAGGTTATTGAACAGAAAATGAAGTTAGAGAAGAGTTATGTGGTAGAAAACATATGCTGTGTCATCTTATTTTCTGGACTAATTTGATTCTAAGGATTTTTTTTTTTTGGCCAGTTATAAAGAGTCCAACATAATTTAACTTCCCTATACATGTCTGTCTCTACTTTTCATATACATTCATATTTTTATACAGCCATATTGTGGATGCTAAAGCAATAGTTTTATTTGAAAAACACTATGAGTTTATATAAATAAAATGTCTAAAATAGTTTATTGATTTCCAGTGTCTAAGGGGAGAAACAAATGGGAACGACTAATAGAGAGTCATTGTTTCTTTTTGGAATGATGAATAGCTCTGAATTTAATGGTGGTAATTGCATACCTTTGGGAATATTTTAAAAATCACGTATTGTATTCTTTAAAGTGATATTTAAGGAATGTAAGTTAGTTCTCAAACACTGATTTGGAACGTAACCCAAAAGAACTATGAAATAGTTCTGTATGCAGATACAGGCTTACACTGGCATTTTGCTCTACAGTTGGCATTAGAAACAGATTCTTTTGACATAGGTAGTATTTAAGCAGAAACTATAAGAATGATTTGGAGTAACTCAGGTGAAACAACTGGTAGCAATGAAAATGAGGAAATAGGAAAGAATGTATCAATTACAGTTGCCAGCTAAAATGTAGTTTAATTTCTGACAGGTACTTCTTTTTGTCATTACATTAGATGTAAAGACTTTGTTCAGGTAATTTGTCCTATAGGCCAGTGGTTCCCAACCTGTGTGTGTGGGGGGTGTTGACTGAGCCTTTCACAGAGATTTTTTAAGACTTTCTGAAACATAGATATTTACATTATAATTCATAACACTAGCAAAATTACAGTTATGAAGTAGCAATGAAAATAATTTTGTGGTCAAGAGTCAACACATCGTAAGGAACTGTTAAAGGGTTGCAACATTAGGAAGGTTGAGAACCACTGCTATAGATAGTCAGACAATATAATGATTTATAGTGGTATATTATTTGGGTTTTAATAAATAAAGCTTGCCTGAAGATTAGAGGGCAGCCATACAGGCCGGGGAGTAGTGGCACACAGCTTTAATCCTAGGACCAGGGAGACAGAGACAGATGGATTTCTGTGAGTTCAAGGCCACCCTGGGCTACATAAGATTGACTTTGTCTAAAAAGAGAAACAGTCACATAAAGGTGATCCCAGTACTTTGGATCCCACAATTTTAATTCCAGTGGAGACAGGAGTGATTTGACTGGGCATAGTGAGGAATATAAGGGGGAAGAGACAGGAACTCAGTGGAGTGTGGAATCTGAGGTTGGTGGAGTTCTTTGCAGGATCATCCCTTAAGTTTGTCTGAGTCTTGGTAGAGCTGAGATCTCTCTAGTGTCTTGGCTGCTTTGCTTTTCTGATCTTCAGGTTGAGCCCCAATATCTGTCTCTGGGTTTTTATTATTTGTGGAACAATGTTTATTATAAAAATATATATCTTATTTTTTCTGGAAAAAAGAGATCTTTTATATTTTATGGTTAGCTTATAAATATTTATAGTATTTTATAATTTAAATATTTCATGAAACCAGAATTAAATCCTAGCACTTGTTTATGAGATTTTTTCTTTTTCCCCTGCTTAAATATTTTATGTCAAGTTTCCAACTTTTTATTATGTAGAGATCCTGTGTTTGATTCCTTTTGACCATTTGAAGGTTAATAATCATAGAAACTTACAGGCATTATTTTCTTTATCTGTTTGCTGTTAGGTTGAAAACTCATTTATTAAGAAAGCATTCAAAGGTTTGAAGAGGAGAGTGCTCTTCCAGATGTCCTAAGGTCAATTCCCAACCCCCACATGGCAGCTCATAACTGTCTGATGCTTTTTTGGGTGTGCAGATGTACACGTAGACAAAGTACCCATATGCATAAAATAGATGAATACATAATATAAAATGCCATTTATAAAAATATATGAAAGAATAATAAAATAAAAATACATTATAGCTTCTGACTGGAGAGTTTGTAAAATTTGGCAGTCATATTCACAAATTTCAATAAATTTCCACTTTGGTAGTTGAATAAGTTAAAAAAATTTGACTGAGTACTGAAGAAAAGAGGATAATAGAACTGACACCCATCAACAATCATTACCAGTTTAAATATTTTTTTTTAGCTCATACTCATTCTTATTTTATCTCTATAAAACTTCTTATTTCTTTGTTCTTTCACTTATTTCCCAGCTAATCTCAGATGCCTATTTCATGGAAATTTTATTTCTTTTTAAGTAACAAGAATTATTTTAAAATAAGCTACATTTGTCATTTTTTAAACATTAAACTTTTAAAATTAAACATTAAAAAATCTATTGGTAAAAGTGAGTTATTCATTAGTAAACTAATTTAAATATATACACATTTCTCAAAATAAATATTAAATATGCTTATAGAATAAATTGTTATATAACATCAGTTATAAACTAAATGTTAGAAGAAAATAGCTTATGTATTAGTATGAATACTCATTTTTGAAGTTAATAATAATAATTTAGTAGGACTTGATCGTAGTCAGACTTTTTTGTCAAGACCTTCGGCTACTAATAATGATGCTGAGGCTTATTATTAATTATGAAACCACAGTGGATAGCTTAGGCTCATTTTTAACTAACTTTTATAACTTAAACTAACCCATTTCTATTCCTCTACATGTTGCCATGCGATTCTTAGTGTTTACCTCTCCTCCTGCATGTCTGATACCTTTGCATCTATTAGCAACTCTGCCTTTCTTCTTCCCAGCATTTGTCCAGAAAATCATTCCTGCTTAGCTATTGGTCACTCAGCTTTTTATTAAACTTATCTGAGTGACACATCTTCACAGTGTACAAAAAGAATATTCAACAACATTTCCCTCTTTTTGTCTAAATAATAAGGAAAGATTTTTAATTCTAACCTAGTAAAACTATAAACAGTAAGAATAACTATAAGGTAAGAATTACATTTACAATATCCAGTTCCTTTGTATTTGACAAATTCAGAGCTAGTACTGTATTATCTATGCTGTCTTCGTGAGTCAAAAGTTTTGTACTTAATTTACTTTTTATCATAACTTGTATTACCAACCTAAAAATACATTTTTTGACCTTAAAACATTTTCTTAGATAGACAATTTGTTTTTATGTACCTCAACCTTATAAATTTTACATCTATTAAATGTTTCTTTTTTTGAATTTGATAGCAAGGAAACTGTAAAACTAACTACCTAGTCGTTAATCTCCATCAAAATCGTAAGAAGAATAAAATACTACTTGACTAAACAGGAAGTTCAGAGAAAGCATCTTCTAAAACTAAGAAGTGACAGAGACATCTGGCTGCCTGGACAGTCACCCAATGTTCCTTTGTAATGTTGGGGTATCCATCTTCTGCCTATCAGCCTAGAATGTCTGATTGACTTTTCTATGAAGCAGGAATTTTGAAGGACTGTTGTACCTTGTCTTGGCACAGTTTGGCAATCACTTTCTTTCGTGTCTTGCTTTTCCAGTTTGGACAGCATACTGTCATCATTTAAAGTAGGGGCAGTTTCTTGTCCAAATGACTAGCTTTTGCCACAAGGCAAGAGAGAGTCCATATGGAGGTTTAATGTCCACATCCTTTTATGAAGCAGATTGGTGTTTCCACTGTCATAAAAAGCTTTGTTATTAAAACATTTAAAATGCGATATTCTGTAGGTCTTTGAAGTGTTTGAAGGCCATCTACCTATTTAAAATATATCTGTGTATGACCTTGAACACACACCTAACATGACTATAAGTTTGATTGTTATTGATGACTATTAACCTGTATTTCTTAATTAAATGGCTTTCAAGGACTAAAACTTTACATTATATTTTTAAATGAGTTGCTTAGGTATAATACCTTAAATAAGAAATAGAAACATATAATACAGTCTAACAAAAATAACTTTAAATTTATATCAATATACAAAAATCCATACAAATGTAAAATATTTGAGACTAGTGGTTATTCAAAAGTACGTTCAACAGTCTACTTTTTTATCCCATCATTTCTGTACTATATTCCCTTTTTTTCTTTCAGAAAGATCTCTGAATCTAATCTCCTTTGTTTAGCTTTCTCCCAGATCATGATCAGTAACAACTTTTAACCAGTCCCTCTAAATACTGGGATTGGTTAACCCATTCTTGGGAATGTGGGTGCTGTGTTCTCTAGACTTCTTCCTGTTATTTGGGGACAGTGGCATCTCTGAAGGACCCTGAGAACTAGAATAATGGCTAGAATAGTCTGTGAGACTGGACTATCTCAAAAAGCAGCCTTGAAGCTGTTCTGGATGCAGAACTCTGAGGAAATTGCAACAGATATACTCTAAGAGGCTGGATTTACAGGGTTACCTGTTTTCATTGGTGTCTTGTCCTCTTGCTCTGAAAACACATCAACTTTCAAAGGTAATATGCATATCTGCATTAACACAAGTATGGAATGTGTGTTGTGCCCTAGTCAGTTTAAAGATGATTTTTTTGTTCTATATTTGAGCAGATAAAAGTCATCTGTCAACTTATAAATCCATTTGGACTGCATAATCAAAGATAATATAAATTTCTATCCATGCCATATGAAAGGATGGCATGTAATAATAAGTTATTAGGCTCTGTAGCCAACAGGATTTATCATGTCTCATTCCATCTCCAAGTTGTTCTAGAGGGATCAGCTTACAAGTCATCTGTCTGTAGTCTTTCTTGGCTCTCTCTCTCTCTCATGTCTACAGCCAAGATCCTCAGGAGGTCTCCCCCAGTCAAATCTGATCTCTATTAACTTGGGAAGGAATTCACAGGCTTTCCTGTGGAAACAAAAGTATAATCTCTTCCCCAATGTCATACATTTTTTTTGACTTCCATTCTAGTCATTCCTAAAGTGTATAGGTTGGTTTCACCCAGCAGTCCCTTCCGCAGTGCAGTGTCTCTCAGCAGCTTGTCTGTTCATTAGCATTCAAAAAATTCAGAATTGACAAAGTACCATATAAGGTCCAAATTCCCATCCTTAAGTGGCTTATTATTTTTTAACTTCTCTCTTTGAAGACTTCAGTATTTTTAAACTATTTTTTAATCACTGTCTATAGCCTTTTCTTTTTTTCTTTAGGCCTAGGCACATTAAATACACTGTAACCTGTTTGTAGGTTTTTTTTTTGTTGTTGTTTAAAACTGTTTTATTGCATTTCTGTCTGCAATACTGAAACCATAAACTGTTGTGCAGTTTAGCTCATGGTGTGCTGGTAGCTGAAGCCCACAGGCAGTTGCTAGGAGATGTGTCTGTACTGTGTGTGTGTGTTTTTTTTTTTTGCTACCCATAAGATAAGATATGAACATGGTCCTTCTTGAGTCAGTATTTGACTGGCTTCTAAATTTTTGGCTTTTCTGATGTTTTGGCTATACGTTTTGTCTATGAGTCAGTAAGTTGAAACAGTTTCTAAAAGTGCAGTATGTTTGCCTCATACAACTACAGCAAAATATTTGCAGTACTTAAAAAGGGAAAGGACTTACCTTGAATTCCAAGATAGTAAGAAGGTTGTAGTCTGAGATTGGGCATCCACATTGTGTGGGCTTGTTAACAGGGTGGTATTTATGATGAAGAATGTCTGACGGGGCAAATTGTTTACCTACACACAATGAGAATGTGACTAGAATTCCAGTGACCTAAGGACTTCTTTCTTATTAGGCTCCTAAAGCTTGGTATCATTTACCAGTAGTGCCACCTGGGGATGAACCCAATAAAACACAGACTTTAGTGGCATTCGGTAATCAAACTGTAGTTCCAGCAGAGAGAGGGGCTTCTTTAAGTGTTCTAGTTTAATTTTTAAAACCTTTTCATGGATGTCTCATTGCCACCATAAAGTTACATCCTCAGAGCACAGCCTGTCCTCTTTTTGGCTAATACTGTTTGCATCCATCTTTCCTGTGACAAATCACGAGGCTTCTTCAGGCTGCTACGCTAGAAATGACAGGATCTTCTTCCTTTCAAATGATATTTTTTTGTGCTGTTAATTTCTTCAAAATATGTGTTATTTTGACCAGTTCTAGAACTTTTTCTCCACAAGGAAGCTTATCATATCAAGTTGCTTATATTTCCTTCTCTGTGATTCTGTAAATCCATGTGTTTTCTGTAGTCAAGGTATTTACTGTTCCTTCTTAATATAAACCAGATACTCAACTGTAACACAGAAGGACCTTAATAAATACTAAATTTGAATGGGTGCTTGTTTTCTTCCTTAGTTGAGAACAGTACACATATACATAATACAGTTCATCTTCCTACATTTTATGAACTGTAAAGTTTAATTCTGCTATATTGATAGCTACTATCCTGATATTTCTGAATGAGCACTTTTCTAATGAAAAATATAATCATATTCATTCTTTGTTACACTTGATAGATTTAGATATTTCAAAGAGAAATAAGGCATCATTTCTGGTTTAAAAAACATTTATTTTATAATTGGTATGTAAGTATTTTGCCTGCATGTATATGTACACATATGTAGTGTACTTTGTGCATGCAGTGTTCACAGTGACTTGAGGAGGGTATCAGAGGTACAACTTGAGTTAGGGATTGTTTTGAGCTACCATGTGGGTGCTAGGAAGAGAATACAGGTCCTCTGCAAGAGTAACAAGTGCTCTTAACTGCTGAGCCATGTTTTTAGACTATCATTGCCCCATTTCTGTATTTAAAAGATGGAATTAGGAAATATCAAGAGGCAGACATATTTTGCTTATTGAACAGGCCATTGAGAGCTTCCTACAGGATATTGATGTCTCTAAAGCTTTCTGAAATTTTAATTTGAAAAAAATTTACTATATGCTTATGTATATTGTAGTTTCTAAATAGTGCAGGACAGCTGTAACATGAATTCTAATTAGCCTTAATAAGTAAAACCCAGGATCAGATATTAGGGAGTGAAAGCTGAGAGATCAGAGAAGCAGAGCAGCCTGCCTCTAGAGAGACCTTTACCTCTTCTGATGCTCAGACCAAAGGGGTGATCCTGTTTTCAGACTGCTTCTCCAGACTACCACTGTCTCCACCAAACCTCAGACTGCACTGCCTGTCTCCTCTCTCTGCCCAGCCATGTCGTTCTTGTCTGTAGTGTTGGGATTAAAAGGTGTGGGATATCAAGTGCTGGGATCACCTTGTGTGAGCTCTGTTTCTCTTTTAGTCAGATTCAATCTTGTGTAGGCCAGTGTGACCTTGAACTTACAGAGATCAGTCTGCCTCTGACTCCCTAGTCCTGGAATTAAAGGTGTGTGCTTCCACTCTCTGGCCTCTAGTGGCTTAGTTCTAGCACTCTGATCTTCAAGCAAGTTTTATTTGTTGAAACACAAATAAAATGTCACTACAGACAGCTAGTGGGAATAGGTTCTCTCCTTCCACCATATGCGTGGATCCTGGGGTGTATGTGGAGCCCGGGGAGGAGGGGCTGCATTCCTGCCTCTCGGCTCCCTGCTGCCTGGTTAGCTTATACCCCGAAATAATAACACGGAAACCGTATTCTTTTAAACACTGCCTGGCCCATTAGTTCTAGCCTCTTATTGGCTAACTCTCACATCTTAATTAACCCATTTCTAATAATGTGGTGGCTTACCGGTAAGATTCTAACCTGTGTCCATCTTGGAGAGGAGAGCTATAGCGTCTGCCTCATTGCCTTCTTCCCAGCATTCTGTTCTGTCTACTCCGCCTACCTAATTTTCTGTCCTATCAAAGGGCCAAGGCAGTTTCTTTATTAACCAATTATAGTAACACATAGACAGATGGCCCTCCTATATCACTGGGAGTAGAATTTAGGTTGTTAAGCTTGACTCATGTGTTGTCAGCCACTGAGCCAGCTTGCTGCTCCTCTAAGGATATTTTCCATGAAAAAATAGTACAAGTCACAGGTACCATTCATTACCTGGGTAGCTGCAAAGAAAAAGAGTGAGAGTTACCAGCAGGGAATTATTTACTAGTCATGAGGCTGCCTTCATTCTGATTAATTTGAACATTTACTTAGAGTAGTGAATACTTTCTAATACTTTTTTAAGTAGAAATTATTTTTAGATTATTACTTTGCTACCTGAAGTAATTGAAAGGAACGTTCAGTTATGTTCTCTTTGGCCTCATTGATGCTAGGGCAAACTTTGTTGTCAGTGCTTTTCAGAAGAATCAGTGGGTGTTAGCAGTCAGCACCATTAATATTCTATATAATTTATTATTTACTGTAGGAGCAAGGATTATGTAACTCATTCATTGTTCATATTGGCTGACATAAAATTGTTTGCCTGAAAATTCAGCAGACAGTGAGAATGTGATGAAAATCCCACCACTTCTTTTTGGAATGAGCACATAAGAAACAATTGATAGGCATAGCAAGGTATTATAAATGCATTGATGGAAATAAAAGTGAGTTACATAGCTGAAGATATCCCAGCTTTGGATTAGGAACAAACAGGATGAGTGTTTTTTAGTTTGATGATGGGTATTTATGAAAATATTTTTTCCTGTCACTTTCAGTTCTTTCTATCACTGGTGGTTTATAAAGTCCTTAACATCCCTTACAGGTATTATAGGATTTTAAATATAAATTTTATAATCATTGAGTTCATTATTACTATAAGCTATCTAAACTAGTTTTTTTGTTTTGTTTTTAGAGAACATGAACATTTCTATATTTTCTTCTCTACTACAGCTGTAAAACGATGATTTTTAAATGTTAGTTTTCTTTTGTAAAGTCACCAAATATGCGCCAAGAATAAATATAAGTGTAAATGAATTTACATTATTCAGAATTCTAGAATTAGACATCTGTCTAATGAATGCTGTTCTAAATGTTGCTAAATGATTAATAGTAATTAAAAGGTTAAATACAAGCTGAAGAAAGCTTTGAATTTTGAAATGTTTGCAACAGCTAGTAATCTGACTGATGCAGACGTTTTTGTCAAAGTTGAAAAAGTTAGAGCTAATTAATTTCTTGGGAGACATATGATGAAATTGTAGGTGCGATAACATATTTGAGTAACATATGGTGGTTATGGGGCACCTTTCTAATGACTGAACAGCCAGTTAAATAGAGACTCTCCAGTTCCTTTTCTTTCATTTCCATTCTTTGTTACTATGTATTTTTAAACTAATTTTGTTCTAGAGGTCAGTACTCAGGATTGAACAATTTGTACTTAAAATGTTAACATGATCATGCAATCTTCTTCTAAATGGGTATATATTTTAGTCAGTTTGCTTAAATAGATAGCCATATACCCCAGCATTTGTGTATATTTTAGTTAATGGTACTAAATGATTGGAAATTATACTGACAGTCTATACTGCTTCATTCTGGTCACCCTTGAGTGAAGGAAGACTGAAAACGTTAGATTGATACTCAGCAAAATGTATTTATCTTTCTTAAGAGTATAATAATTTAATTTTTATACCTTTAAAGCATCAATATAAGGTTCTTGAATATTGCTTGATAAATCAGATTTGGGTATGGAAGGGTTATTTTGGCATTTGTTGTTGAGATACCACTTTATTGTGTTTATATTTTGATGAAGGACTTTTGAAATAAGACTTTTACACTTAGAGTCAACATAATACAATGCCATATAGCTTATATTTTCATTTTTAATGGTTGTATTTTTACCCCAATTTTTTTAATTTTTATTTATTTATTTACTTATTATGTATACAATATTCTGTTTGTGTGTATGTTACCCCAATTTTTTAAAGTGGCATATTTGTGTGAATTTTCTGTTATTCAATTATGAGTGAAGTAAGAGTTAAGAGTGCAAGAAGTTTGGATGTACTGCAAGCTGGGTATCAGAGGATGTTGCTGTTAGCTTCTTGACATTTTGCTGATCTGGTTGATGAAATGAAAAAGGAACGGAAGGTTACAAATGTCCCAAGTCTTCTGAATTCAACCAAAGCAAAAGTAGTATTTTTTCTAAAATGAAAATAAATGGAAATAAGATGTAATTTTAAACTTTAAAGGAAGGTGATGGATAAATTTTAGAATTATATAGCATATATAAAAAATTCTAGTTGTTGCTCAAACACATTGGTCAAATATTAATGTATTGTAGAATATATTTATAATGTTTGCATATACTTAAGAAATTCTAATCAAGTCTAGAAGCACTCCAAATTGGTCTACTCCCCACCATCACCACAATTGTTGTTTTCTAAATTTAATATCCTAGCAAGAATTTTGATATGAACATCTGTTGTATGAGTCCTTCTTATTCCAACTCTTGCAAGATTTCCCCTGACAGTTGACATGCTTTTAGCCAGTGAGGGCTGGTGAGGTAGTTTATCCTGACGCAGTATAAACTCAGGTGAACTTTCAGAAGGGTCACAGAAAAACATTGGCATTAGTCACTTAGGATTCAGTTTATAAAATTTGGATTGCCACTTAATATCTTAAACAATCCACTATTTAAAACCCTCCGTTTTAATTATAGTAGAGTTCTCAAAGTATGGATTAACAGTTGAAAAAATAACTTTGAAGATTTATTCTGAAGCTGTAAATTGTAAATAATTAAAATTGATAATATTTATAATGACAAGAAATTTTAGAAACGAAAATCTTAAGCAGGCTTATTTACTTTGTAAAGTGTAATGAGTTTTAGTAGAGAAAAATGATTATAACTTGATTAGTTTTCTTTATCAAAGTGTAAGTTGAATAATTTTTTCTTCGGGTAATAAAGTACATAATCTTTATGATTTAATTTTGAGTTGTTTTATATTTGAGTCTAATAGAGATTGTTTGTATAAGTTGTTAAAGTATTTTCTGCTCTCTTAAGTTTGGCTTATGTCATAAGTTGGTAAATAACAAACATCCATTATAAACCAACATTAAAAATATCTCTATAACATACTTGACCTTATTCCCCAAAATCTAACGTTCATTCTGGAAATGTTTCTGAAACAGTGAATAAATAAATGATTTCAGAATAGTTCAGAGATTAGTATCATAAGTATAGTACCAGCAATCTTTACCTTCCTTGAATGATTTACATTGCCAGATGGACCAAGGGCAGTGTTCTCACATTTTCTGAAATTCCTCAGTAAGTCTTGAAGAAACTTATTTGAAAATAGGGTTTGAAAATAGAAAAATAAGGTTGGAGAGAATGTGTAATTGATCATCTTACTCATAGTGTGGGAAGTCCATTTCCCCTGGGGCATGACACACCCTGTCACTCAGAAACAATGACTTTTATAGATCATTGCTTGTTTATCAGTCAGGTGTAAAAGATAATTGTGATGTCATTCATTCCCTAAATAGCTTGCAATACATAGCATGCATATTAGCTTGTTCAGATCATTATAAACAAGTGCTGAGGAGACAATTAAAATTAAAATGACTATCTATGGTTTTATTTTAATATTGTGGTTGACTTGAAAACATTTAAGAACAGATGATCCACAGTCTAGTCTGAGGATAAATGATTATTTTCACCCTCTATGAATGAAAGATTAATTTTAATAAACATATTGTAGATCTATCCATTTCACATAATTTAAACACATGCCAAAGTGTCTCAAAATTCAGATTTGTTATGAAGATACTGAACTTCTTCAGAATATTATAAAGTATTCTTCAGAAATACAAGAGTGACTAATGGTTTTATTTATTTGTAGTTGCCATTTTCTCTGAAAAAAATAAAGTTGACTTTACAAAAATTTCCTACAGTCATATTTTTTCTTTTTCTCTTTCTCTGTTGTTTGAGACCAGGTCTCAGTGTATATCCTTGACTAGTTTTGAACTTGATATGTAGATCAGGTTGGCGTTAGATTCATAGATATATATCCGTCTCTGCCTTCTGATTTCTGGGATTAAAGAAATGGACCACCATTCCCACCCAACTCCAGTCCTCATTTCTTAAGGGTTCTGAGATTTGTGCTAAAGTCATAGTTGAATCAACAGGAGTGACTCCATGATAAGAAACTTAAATTCTTTTTGAATTTTGCTTCAACGAAAGAATGCTTACTACTTTCTTAAAATGCCTCCATAGTATAGTCCTTTAAGTACATTTCTATTGTTTTCCTAAGGAAATTTAATAGTTTTAAGCTAATGGATACTTCTTCCCGACTAGCACTTAGTTCTTTAATTGTGTATCAGAGTTACGTGCTTTGCACGACATTTTGTTTAAATGATTAAGTAGAGTCTTCTGATGATTCTTCTGACCTGTGTTCTTTCTGATCTCGTATTAATGGCAATTAAAAAAATCTTTTGTGTATATACTTTACATCTTATGACCTAATATTTAATACTGTCCCATCTATTTTTAAGGTATTTTTTGTGC
The DNA here is from genome assembly GCF_014885135.2 of Alexandromys fortis. Lineage (NCBI taxonomy): Eukaryota > Metazoa > Chordata > Mammalia > Rodentia > Cricetidae > Alexandromys > Alexandromys fortis. The sequence continues at coordinate 5,121,228 of NW_026067925.1, read as the reverse complement.
TTCTGTAGTCCTCTCTGTTTTTCTTGTTGTGTGATGTGATACTACATTTTTCTGTCAGTTCTTTTCATCTCTGTTTTTTGAGTTCTCAAATGACCTTTGCTCGTTCATATTACTCATTTATTAAAATTTATTGTGTGTTTTGGGGGGACACAGTGTACATGAGAAATTAAGAGGACAATTTTTGGTAATAAAAGCATCTGTTCTCTTCTGCCACCTTGTGGGTTCTAAAGATCAAACTCAGGTCTTCAGCCCTGCACCCAAGTTACTCTAACAGCTGAGCTTTGTTGGTCCTGATGTTATTCACAGTTTTATGTTTTACTGATAAAACTTCAGGTTTAATCTTTATCTTCTTTAGCATAAGGTAAACATACTCATTATAAACTTATAATCTGTCTGATAACTTTGACCTTCTGGAATCCTTGAAGGGGCATTATTTTATGGTTTGTTAGTTTTGTTTTATTTTGCTTCTGACATCTTGGCTCCTAAGGTACCAATTTTAAATGATACTGATTCTTGTTGTTCATGGTAGCCATGTACTAAAAACTCCCCATACAAACTAATCGTTGATTTTGGAAAGAATTTCAGGATCAGGTTCTTTGAAACTTCTGCTTATATTCTTGTCAGCTGACCATAAATAACGTTACATATTTGATTATTTTTAAAGACTCCTTAAGTATTATTTCCACAACATTGAATTTATAGCCACTGGTACTTTGAAGTCATGACTGAATGAAGGTTATTTAAACAGCAGGTATTTCATAATTTTCTTGCACAGAGAAACAGTATTAGTTCTTAAGCTTATATGTAGGATCTGTTTTAAACAATAAAGTCATTAGAGAAAGTGTGAAGAGTGTGGCACTTACTGTACTCTCCATAATGACATTGCTTATAATGAGTGAGTGACAGCAACAAGAGAGAGTTGTTTATCCACATCTGGAAAAATAGGCATGATTAGATTATTTGCTCTTTTATATGTCACAGATGACTAGCAGAACAACTGGAGTGCTACTGAATTTTAGAATATAAAAAATTTTTAGTGAATAGGGGACTTTGCAAATTCAGAATCCTAGAAAGGACACTGTCTTCTCTGTGTGCTAGACATGATAATAGGAAATCATATGTAGATTGATATGCTTTGAGTAAAGTAATCCCCTTTCCCTCACCACCTGGAAAGAGATTTTATATCTGTCTGATAGCTTGAAGGCATTAAAATTCTGGAAACAAGAACTGAGGGTATTGGTTGGTTAGTAAATTATATTTGCCTTGCAAGCATGAGGACCTGAGTTCTACCCTCAGAACCCATGTAAAACTGCTGTGTTCAGTGGTGTTCCCTTGTAATCCAAATGCTGGGTAAGCAGACATAGGAAGGTCTCTGGATCTTGCCTAACTTATAAGATTCAGGCCAGTGAGAGACCCTTTCTCAAGGGAGGTGGAGAGTGCTCCTTAGAATGGCTTCCAGGTTGTACTCTGGTCCTCATATCACATTTTAAACTTATACAGGGACACACACATACACACACACACACAAATACTAAAATGCAAGCTCAAGGGCTGCTTTCTTTGGTAATTTAAATAAATGGTGTGAATTTATGCTACCAGATGTAGTTTATCTTTTAGTGTTTAGTACCAATAAAATATATTTGTTATTCTTATGTAGGTACTAGTTTATCAGAATCCTTTTATCTAATATTTTAAATTGTTCTTAATGCACTGTGGACTATTTTTGAGTAGCTTACTGAAACATGCAGAAGTAGACTTTTTTCTGCCTTTCCTTAATATTTTTTTTCTTGCTATTTCATGATTTTTGTACAACTAACACCTCTTTCTTGTTTTTCCACTATTTGAAGTACATTCTAATTATAAGATAGAAAAATTGTTATTTAAGTGTATTCCTTAGAATATAGACACACTAAGGTGTGTGTGTGTGTGTGTGTGTGTGTGTGTGTGTGTGACCTTATATTCTTTTAGCAACATGAGAAATAAACTTGTTAATTTTTTTGTACAAAAATTGGACCTGAAAGTTAGAATAAAACACTGTGTTTTTATCCTTTCTTCTTCCCTCCTTACACCTGTCAGAATGGCTAAAATAAAAAAATAAAAAACCTCCTTACCTTTATATCTTAGTTTCTTCTTTCACTCCCTTCCTCCCAGTCATAACTATCATATTATTTTGGAAAGGTATGATGTAATGATGTAATACATGCTTACTTAATTTTTTTTTAACTTAAAAATTTCTTTTTCGTTTTATATACCAACCCCAGTTCCTCCTCCCTTTCTCTTGCCTCAACCTTACCCCATTGCACTCCCCATTGACTCCTCAGAGGGGGTAAGACCTCCCTTGGGGAGTCAACAAAATCTGGCATACTATGTTGAGGCAATACCAAGCTCCTCCCTTCTGTATCAAGGCAGAACAAGAAATCTCACCATAGGGAATGGGCTCCAAAAAGCCAGTTTGTTCACCAGGGATAGATCTAGGTGCTTTGGCCTTGGTCTGTTTCCCCCATATCTCCCCCCCCCCCCCCCCCCCCCCCCCCCCCCCCCCCGTCCTACTCCCAACAGCTCAAGCAACATAACTGTCATCCACATTCTGAAGTCTAAGTTCCATGCAGGTTCCTCTGCTCTTAGTCCAGAGTCAGTGAGCTCCCACTAGCTCAGATCAGATGTTTTTGTGGTTTTCCCATCATGATCTTGACCTTCCCTTGCTCATATATGTGATTCCTCCTCTCTTTCTTCAGCTGAACTCCAGGAATTCAGATAGCCCAGTGCTTGACTGTGGATTGCCACATTTGCTTCCATCAGTTGCTGAATGAAGGTTCTGTGATGACAATTAGGGTAATAACTAATCTTAGGGAAGGACAGTTCAAACTCCCTCTCCACTATTGCTAGGAGTTTTAGCTGGGGGTCATCTTTGTGAATTCTTGGGAGTTTCCCTAGCATCAGCTTTCACCCTAACCCCATAATGGCTCCCTTTATCAAGATGTCTCTTTCATTGCTCTCCCTCTCTGTCCCTCCCCCAACTTGGCCACCTTGATCTCTCATGTTCCCATCCCTCAACCTCTCCCTTTTCCCCCCTTCCAGTTTGCCCAGGAGGAGATTTTTAACTATTTCCTCTTCCTAGGGCCCTTCTTGCGTGTCACACTTAGGGTCTTCCTCTTTATCTAGCTTCTCTGGGGTTAGAATTGTTCCCAAATTGCTCTTATAATTTAAATTAACCCATTTATATAAATCTACATTCTGGCACATGGCTCATCACCTCTCATGCCATATGACCCACTTCCTTTGTGTCTGACTGGTGAATCCTGCCTCTCTGATTCCCAGAGTTCCTATCTTCCCAGAAGTCCTACCTATCATCTCCTGCCCAGCTATTGGCTACTCATCTCTTTATTAAACCAATCAGAAGGTGCCTTGTCAGAGACACATCCTGTACAGAGTACAAAAAGAGCTCACAACACTTGATGCTTTTTTTATGTTTTTCTTTATTATTTTTACTTATGTATACATTTATTTGAAACAGGTTTTGCTATGTAGCCCAGATTGGCCTTGAACTCGATCCTTCTAGCCAAACATCTTCATTGCTAGAATTTTAGGTATTTATTTCCTTATTCAGCAATAATTCTTGACTACAGGTATTTTGATGTGCAGGTATTTGCACATCTGGCTAATTGGGCCTTCTTAGATTTATGTGGTTTAATATGTCTCTATAATTCTTTGAACAGCTTTTATTGTCTGGTACAGTACTGTGTTCCAGATTCACCTTGTAAAATCTATTTTTCTGTAATTAATCTATAGTTAGTGTTTTGTATATGACCAAGCTCTTATTTGTGCAAACAAAGCTTCATAATACCTTTGGTCTTGTCAGATAACTTCAGGAAGACAAGAAGCAGATTCACACTTAATACTACATGGGAATTTGAAAGTTTGTTTTAATGTTTTACTAAGGACTTATCTTTGATAATATGGGCAATCTTACACTTGTATTCTTGTCTTTATGAGTATGATTTGTTACATCTAGTACTTGTTCTATGTGTAAAGCAGTTTAAGACTTTTAAGCATTTTTTTGTGATTTGATTTAAATTTTTGTTAACGAAGTAAATGATTTAGATAAAGCTCCTTTATCCAGTAGTCTTGGCATTTTAAGAACTAATCAACATCCAAACTTTAAGCCCTTGATGGATCTAGTCTTTTATGCGTGTTTGCAAATGTGACTAATGACAAGGAACGAGAAAAAAACCATGATAACAACTAATGAAACATCTTGAGTGAGGCATTTATCCACTGTCTCATATACATTAAACTCATAGCAGACTTTCATGATGGTTAGCTTCTAAATTGTGACATGAAGACTTATCATTAATTATGAATGCTTGACCTTAGCTTAGCCTTATTTCCAGTTATCTTTTAAAACTTAATTTAGCCCGTTTTTATTCATCTACATTCTCGTTTACCTCATCTACATACTGTCCATCCTGCTTTCTTGCTTGCTTCCTCTGAGTCTGCCTGGCTGAGCCTAACTGGCTGGCTGTACTCTGTCTGGCCCCTGCCCTTTCCTTTTGCCCACCAGCCCCACCTATTCCACCTCTGCCTAGCTATTTGCTGTTTAGTTTTTTTTTTTTTTTTTTTTTAAATTAGACCATTCAGGTGCCTTACGCGGGCAAAGTGATACAGCAACACATCTTTACTTAGTTAAACAAATGCAGCACAAACAAAAGCAGCACATCTTTGTATAGTTAAACAATTATTATGCAACACAAACAAATGCAGCACATCTTTTCATAGTTAAATAATTATTCCACAACACCAACTATTCTGGTAAAGTTGTGAGTCAAAACAGACCAGTGTCCTTGCCCTACCTAAATAGTTCTCTGTCTTCTAAGGGCTTCTTTATTTTTATGTGTGTTGAGTATTTTGTCTGTATTTATATCTGTAAGTGCACCGTGTGTACAGTGCCCTGAAGAGGGTACTTGACCCCCTCAAATTGGAGTTAACAGGTGGTTGAGCTGCCATAGGTGTCCTGGGAGCCGAAGTCCAGTCCCCTGTAAGAACAGCAAGTGATCTTAACCAATGAGCTCTATCTCTAGCCCCATGAAATATTTTCTTGATCTTAGTGCTTGAACCAAATAATTTTTGTTGTAGGAAGTTGTTCTGTACACTAAGTTATCTCCCTTTCCCCTTCACCCAGCTGCAGTAACAAAAAATATATCTAAATACTGGTAGATGTCCATTGAGGGTGTGGAACAAAATCACCATTTGGGTTGTGTACTGCCCTTGACAGTAAAATAAAATACAGTTACATAAATTCAACACCTAATATAATCTTTGCCTAATATAACAATAGTTTCATAAAACTGAAACCAAGAAAATAATGGCTATAATAGATTTGGAATTCAAATAGATCAAATGTTTTTTTTAATATAATTTTTTATTGAAAGAAAAAAAATTTCCGCCTCCTCCCCGCCTCCCATTTCCCTCCCTGTCTCCCTTTCCCCCCCCCTCCCTCTCCTCTCCCCTTCCCCCCACTCCTCTCCCCCTCCCTCTCCAGTCTGAGGGGCAGTCAGGGTTCCCTGCCCTGTGGAAAGTCCAAAGTCCTCCCCGCTCCATCCTGGTCTAGGAAGGTGGACATCCAAACTGGCTAGGCTCCCATAAAGCCAGAACATGAAGTAGGATCAAAACCCAGTGGCACTGTCCTTGGCTTCTCAGCAGCCCTCATTGTCCGCCATATTCAGAGAGTCC
>NW_026067925.1:5066628-5114687 GCF_014885135.2 Alexandromys fortis | reverse complement strand
GGCATCTCTTGGGTATATTCCCAAGAGTGGCATTGCTGGGTCCAGGGGTAGGTTGATCCCGAATTTCCTGAGGAACCGCCACACTGCTTTCCAAAGTGGTTGCACAAGTTTGCATTCCCACCAGCAATGGATGAGGGTACCCCTTTCTCTACAACCTCTCCAGCAAAGGCTATCATTGGTGTTTTTGATTTTAGCCATTCTGACAGGTGTAAGATGATATCTCAAAGTTGTTTTGATTTGCATTTCCCTGATCGCTAAGGAGGTTAAGCATAACCTTAAGTGTCTTTTAGCCATTTAGATCAAATGTTTTTATTGAGTATATTGGATGTGCTAAAAGAAATTTAAGGAATTTTTTTGCTTTAAGGATATACGGATTATAACATGCTACAGAGGTTACATTTTTGAAAATGTAAGAGGTCAGTATTAATAGGTATGCTTGAACAACAGTCAGAAATAAAGCAATTTTTACAAAAGGATTACATACTGTATTTATGTATTTTTACTGAAGGATCAAGAACATATAAGTACATAGATAATACATCAAGAAAAATTGTAAATTAAGTGCTGTACTGTGGTATGTGGTTAACACAAGAAGACTCATTTTTATCTTTCCATCTTGATTTTGATAAAGGGCTTCAGATGTATCTGCATCTTCATTTTATATGTTCTCTGTAATGTTTCAACATTCCTGTTCTGGTGGCACATTCAACTGCCTAAGCCCCTGGCTGTTGAAGAGTTAGAGCGTCTGGAGTAGAAAGCAGAGAATCACTGGGGACTCTTAAGAAATCTCATGGCATGGTGAAACATTTACATGCTCTAGAAGAAATCATTTATTTCTGTTTAATTTTGATACTTTCAATATTGTTTTCCAGAAAAAGTCACTAAAACACACAATTTTAATTGTGATGTCTCCATCAAATCTCTTTCCTCAGAACTCAGGAAACCCATTGCAGAGGAGGTAGAAAGGATGTAAAAGCTGGAGGGGACAGAGGGCACCAGGAGAAGAAGTCTCTCTAAATCAACTGAGCAAAGTTTATATAAACTCAGAGACTAAAGCACAAACACAGGGAGTACATAGGTCTCCACCATGTTCTCTGTGTCTATAGTATAGCTTTCAGTTTAGTCTTTTTATGGGCTCCTGAGTGTTAACAAGTCTGATTCTACTGTCTTCTCAGGGTTATTATCGTTCTATTGGTTCGCCTTGTCCAAGTTGAATATGATGGTTTTTATTTTATTATATTTTATTTTTAAGAATAAAATAAAAAGAAACATTATCAAACACACCCACACAATGCACACACTTTTTTTTTCTCAAATTGAACCATGTATCTGCTTCTTATAAAAAACGTTTTTTCTAGAACTATTGAGATATACAAGTGGATATCTTGTGTGTGTGATTCCTGACAATAACAAAACATTTTGAGAACAGTATGACCAGAAAAAGGGGTGGAATAAATTGCATGGAAGTCAGAAAGTTACTGCTTGTAGGTCTGCTTCTGTAGGACTTCCTTCCAATTAAATACTTTGCTTTGTATTCTTGACTTTCATTTAATTTTAATAGTTTCCTTGAATTCATTGAAGTAAAGCAAGATATTTGATTTTTTTTTTGTTACCTTTTGAAAAGTTTCAAGTCTTTCCGCCCATTTCTTTAGAGAAGTTTGCACTCTGGCTGCCTAAGATTGGTGGGGGGAGAGTAATTAATCCTGAGATGTGCAGAACAGTTGGCTGACCAAAAATGGTATGATATGATGGATTAAGTGTGAAGAACGTGGAACTAGTATAAGTAAAAAGTAATTTAAAAAGGAGATACAGAAAAAGGGTCTGCTGGGGAAATAGGAAGAATCCATCAAAGGTCCCCATTTTGAATAGTACTTCCCTTCTTCTACCTTGCCAGTTAGGCCTAGTGTAGGGCTAGGTTAGCCAACCCTGATCAGAACTGCTAAGTGAAAGTTCTCACAACTATTTAGAACATAATTCTTGGAACAGCATTCAGACTGCTCAGTTAAAGGAGCATGGACCACTTAGAAACCTGCGAAGTAATTCTCTTGTTTAAATAGTTCTGGTTTTCTTTTAATCCCAACATTTGGGATGCAGAGGCAGGTGGATCTCTGTGAGTTTGAGGCCAGCCTGGTCTACAAGTACTAGTTCCAGAATAGGCCCAAAAGCTACAGAGAAACCTTGTCTCGAAAAAACCAAAACCAAAAAAAAGTTACGGTTTTCTTGAGTTTGGAGAAATAAAAAGTTGAAAATGACAAATCTAAGACTTACGTATAATTAAAATAATATTTAGAAAATTTGGAAAATGATCAATTCTTAAGATGAAATTGTTTTATTTATTTTTAGAGGAATTAATTTTCTCTTGGTTTTTCAAGGTTGGCTTTGTCATGTAACAGCCCTGGCTGTCCTTGAACTTGTTTTGTAGACCAGGCTGGCCTGGAACTCTCAGGGATCTGCCTGCCTGTGCCTCCCAAGTGCTGGGATTAAAGTTGTGTGCCACCATGGCTGTCTTGGAAGAATTAATTTAACAGATTATTATTATGTGAAATTTAGATAATGAATGTTGATAGTATAAAATTTTCATAATATTTATATTGATTTCATAAAAGCTGAACTAAGTGTCATCAATTACAAAGATTGTTCATTTCAGTATCAAAGCTGTTTAGTTTATATTTACTATAATCAATTCATTGTTTTAGGGCATTTACAATAGCTGTGCCATATTACTTTAATAGGTATTCCTTTCAGGTGCATAAATGCTTGATTTTATATGTAAACATTTTTTATACTATCCAGACCTGTTAATAACTTTGTCTTATCCAGTGACTATTGTTATTGTACCTAAGATAAAAGCTATCTTCAGTCATGTTAAATCAATTAAAATATACACTCTAACAAGCTGTTTCAGACCTATACACGTCTCTAAGCCAGCTCAGCTGTGATAGGCTGGCCAGTTATCTGTCTTTTCCCTGAACCTAGTAAAGGTTTGGTTGGGTGAATTGTAGATTGGCAAGTGAAAATCAGTTTATTAAACAGCGCTAGAACTGAAGTTTCTGGAGACCATATGAGCTCTGGAAACTCCCAAAACAGCTTCTGTTTCTACTTGAGCTGTTTCCTTCTCTTTTTCTCGCTCCCAACCCTTACATTTGTGCAAGCCCTATTCTTTGATAGTCTAGATCCTCTTTCTGCCCTTCCATGGATATCATAGTGCTAGTTCTGACAAAGGCTCATTCAACAATGAGTGTATTTTCCTCTTCCATTTTCCATTAATGAATCTGGGTCCCTCAGTACCTCCTTAATAAGTTGCTTTCATAACAATGGACAAAATTTTTTTAGGACTCAATAGCAAAATGTTCTGACTCTATTCAGTGAATATTATTTAAAACACAAGTATATTTCTGTCCATTCTCACAAGAGACAGGAGACTATTACATATGTAAAATTTATAGTTTGTATTAATATATTTGTACTACAATACAAGTAAGATGTATTTGCATTATATTTTAAACTCTTTATTAAAATATTGAGTTTCTTACCATATTACTCATTTAGGCTTTCCTGTTTTCTTAGCATTTGGTAAGAATGACTATTTTATTTATTATTCTCTTGAACTATGAATGGGATTTTGTATATCCTAACACTTAGGTTGTGTATATTGGTCATTTGATGCTTAACATGTGATGGTTGTGACTGTGTTTATAATACTTCAAAAATCTTTCTTCCCTTTCATAACTTTGCTTTTAAAAAGAAGCACTTAAATTTTTTAGAAAAGAATATTGTTTTGTATAAAGTAAATTAGACTTGTGGAAGTTTATTTTTTCATAAGTAAAATTGGCCAGTACCTCAGACTTAGATTAATCTTTTTTTGCAAAGTATTGCCTCTGTTTGTAGCCTAATAGGATCAATACCAGGAAACAAAAGGGGTCAGCTTATTTTTTTTTTTGAGACAGGGTTTTTCTGTGTGGCTCTGACTGTCCTGGAACTCACTCTGTAGATCAGGCTGGCCTCAAACTCAGGGATCTCCCTGCCCTCTGCCTCCTGAGTGCTGGAATTAAAGGTGTGTGCCACTATGCCTAGTTTAATTTTTTTTAAAAAAATTCATATATTTTATGTGCATGAATGTTTTGTCTATATTTATGTCTGTGCACTATATGCATGCTGAATACCCGAGGGAGTCACTAGAGGGTGTCCAATTCTCTGAATCTGAGTTATAGATGTTTGTGAGCCTCATTGTGGGTGCTGAAAATCAAACCTGGGTCTTTTGCAAGAGCAGCTAGTTCTGGATCACTGATCTATCTCCCCAGCCTTCGATTTTTTTAAATTTTGATTATAATTTTAGTGAATTAGCCCGTTTTTCAGGCTATAGTAGATTGCTGTAATTGGTAGATATTCACTAACACCATACTGTATAAAGAGTATATTCACAGTCTTGAGAATTTTGAAGAAATATCCAGGAAAGGAAGACAAAGACACTAAACTTGTTGTGCTTCTAAAATACTATACATGTGTAGGAGAGTTTAGGGAGGCAATAAGTGGACTAGCAACATGTTTGTAGGCTATAGATTTGGGCAAACTGTTTCGGCAAATTAATTGTCACATACTAAATGAACCACTTTCTTCAGAGACAAGATTCCTACCTCTATTTTACTAAAGCATGTATGGATACTGCGTTTGATTCAGGCTGTGTAAGAAGGCGGCAGAGGAGTTTGAAATGAGCTAGAAAGTGCACAAAAGGATTACTGTGTTCCTTCAAAGCTAAGGAGAGAAAAATTATCTCAATTTGAGAATGTAAAGAGAACACTAATGATAAACTTGTTGATCACCTCTAAGAACTCAATGTAAATAAGATTGTAATGATAAAAACTAAATTGTCTGGAGTTCAAGAGAGAAGGAATAAAGAAACTGGAAAAAAAGCATAGCACCTTTTTTTAGAAAATAGATTGCAGTAGGTCAGAGAAAGATCTTTTGAGGTGGAAACATGTTGAATATATTCACTGATTTTAGAGAAGGCATCCAAACTGAGAGGGAAATTCTAAACAAAGACATTAGTAAGTATTGGAGAAAGAACAAACATGGGATACATCAAAGGGAGCTAACCTTGGAAATGGTCGTTCATGTTTCTCAGGCATAGGGAAAGATGTAGTCTGATGTATTTCACATGGTGAACTGAGACCTTGAATCTTGAAGTTATATACATTTAGTTTTCCCTTGTTTCCTAAATAGGCAAAGAGGATAGGGTGTGGGGGAGAAGATTTTTGAATAGGTTAATTATACAGTTAAGTTAACTAGAAATGACAATTTCTCAGGGTAACATGAATTACAGTGAATGCATTTGGCTTAGGTTTCATGACTTACTATATTTACTCTCAGAAGAAATAATCAGAAAGCATTTTATGAAATAGGGTGAAGAATGATAAAAATGTGTACAGTCAAAGAAAAAGTAAATAAAAAATAGGAGTTAATCCTCGATTTTGTACAGAACTAGATAAATGAAAAAGAACTTAAGGCTTGGGAATATAACAGAGAAGTTGAGGTGCTGGGGAAATGAATCAGAAGTTCAGAATACTTGAAAAATAGGAATGTTAGCTAAAAATATCAAAGTAGAATTTATGTAGAACAATATTGCTCTAGGTATGGTTCTTCATTTGTATCTAAGAGTATTGCAGTACCAACTGCCAACTTGCCACTAGATGTCACTCTGACTCATATGGTAAGTCTGACTTAAGATTCAGGATGTTGAAAGTCAGACATACAATATATCTAGATATATCTTTGTGATCTTTAAGAGCCTATTCTAGTCAGTTTCTCCTTCAGGTTGTCTTAGTTATACAGCTACTTTGGAGAGTATAAGTTATTCAGGACAAAATAAACCATTACATTTGGATAATTTGAATAACTAATGCTGCCTTTATTAAACAGTAAAATCAAGGTCACATTAAATAGTATTCCTTTTGGCCTGTGTACTTTAAAAAGTTTTAAGTTTCTGATATTATGCATCAAAAAAATCAAAAGATATTTTCTCTCATATTTTGTTGATTATTTGTCTGCTGAATTGGTTCTGGTTTTACTAATAGAAAACTAACAGCCTTTTATTGGTATTAACAAAAGTGTTTATTTTTAAGTGGTCACGAATATGCATGTTGACACCAAATCTGTGAATGCAGTTTTACTTCTTGAAATTTTCTAGTAGAGCAAAGCAGTAATGACTACAGGAGTCATATTTAGGAAGTATGTCAGATTTGTTGGTTACCCATAATCTTTTTAGTCTGTTTCTTTCAAAGTCTCTGAACTGTTTGGAAAGCTTTACAATATGATTATTTTAAAAATATAAAGCACAATGAAAAAATATTTAGATATGTCCAGGATCATATATAGACTGTTCAGTTACATATGATGTATGTTATAAAATTCATTTATGTTCTTACTGGTTTATTAAATTTTTGCTTTGATAGAGAGTAGTTGTGAAATTGTATTACACTATTAGAATTGTTGAGTTGCAGATCATATGGTAGAAAATAAAATGTTCTAGGTTTTTGCTTGTCATTTGCCTAATAATATAGTCCAGCATTTTCTTAAGGTTCTCTTTTCATTTATATCTTACTTAACTTGTGATCCATTATTATAGTAAATAATTTTTAGCCATATTGGCAAAAGTGCTATTCTGGAATTGTTAAGTAAGTCATCTTATACAATCCCTTTTACATTTTAGTAGGATTAATCTTCTTGGTGCCTCCTGATACAACACTTTTCATTTGGAAAAGCACCTGCTTGTTTAATCTACATGAAATGTATGTTAATTAAGAAATTCCGTTGTACCAAAAGCAGAGATTGGTAAGATGATAAAGGGAAGAAAAAATATACCTTCTTTAGAGTAACTGAAGACATCCTTGATATTTGACATAAAATAACTTATAATACTCACCGATTAGGCACTTAATTGTAAATTGTATTTTAGGACCAAATTATAGGTAATAGTTTAGTCTGCATTCAATATATACTTAGATTTTGTTCTATGAAGATATCATCCTTTAATCTTTTCATTTGCCTCGGGTTTGTGGGGATTATTTGCTTTTGGACGGATAGTAAACTTGTTGCATTGGCTTAGCTGTGGGGGGTAAAGTGCTAGAGCAGCAGAGCCAAGCCCAGGGAGTCTTTGCCATCGCACACCTTAACTCTGCTTCTCCAGAAGTACTTGGAGACAGTCACTTGAATTACAGATTCTGATTTTTTTAAAAAGAATTTTATACAAGAATACTCAGTATTGCTTAGCATGATGTGAAAGTACTTTTTTAAATTAAGGAATTATTCTTGAAATTATTCTAATTTCTCATTTTATCCTCAAATGCACTTTGTCATGTAACTTTCCAAATGATCTTTTTCCCCTCACAAAGAAAAAGTGCTTTATTTCTTAGGCCTTTAAAAGTTAAACTATTATATTTTCCTTTGTACACTATATGCCCCTGTTATGCCGGGGATAATACGTTAGATAATACTAGCTGTCTATACTGTCAGTCTCTTTTCTCCAAAAGCCTTAACCTCCACTAGGAACAAACGTAGAATTTTGTTTGTTTGTTTCCTTGAAATGTCTTCTTGGGCATGTATAAATCCTTTTGACATTATTATTTAAGAGCCTCCTGCCCTCCCAATGAAATCACGACTAACACAAAAACTTTGCAGCTGGTGAACTCCCAGAGCCCCTTTTGATGATTGTTGTTAAACTCAGCATGGCAGCTTGCAGTTGTTCCTTTCATGTACGGCCCACCCCACCTCGCATACATGGTCTTCATGACAAAGAATTCTCCCGAGGTACACAGGTTCGAGATTTCATTTGCGTTTGTCTCCTGTTCTTCCTCATTCATTTTTGCTTTAATATTAATCATATTCAAAAAGCTTACTGGACACAGTCAAGGGAAATACCATCCCTTCCACTGTTATGATAAACTTCTCATGTCTTAGAAAACCAGATTAAACTATTGGCTACCAAAGAGTTAAATATGCAGAACTGCTATGGTACCTCATCTTTATGTAGAGTGTGCTAGTTTAAAATAGTTTCAAGTCAAAGGTTCAGTCCACACTTCTGCCTGTGACCTAGTTCGTTAAATTTATTTCCCATCTTTCATAATATGTTCTCTGTGAATAAAACTGAGTATTTCTAACAGAGATAATGACAGTTAATGACCTTGTAATTTATCAACAAACTGATTAATAAGTTTTCATTTTAACTTTAACTAGTTCTTTTTAAAATATGCCCCTGTTATGCCAGGGATAATATGTTAGATAATACTAGCTGTCTATACTGTCAATCTCTTTTCTAAATAGGCTTGGTTTAGTGTTACTTAGATGAAAAATATTACTCAAGGTAAATATGCTTATTGAAATATAAATATGAAATCCATTTCATTTATGAGCTAAATAGGATATGATACATTAATTGGTGCTGCAGATACTTGCTAATATAGTAATTATATCTTGAATTAATTGAATTTAACATAAAAAGCACAATATGGTACATTTCTTATAAAAAGAGTAATATTACCTATTTATTATTGGTTAATTGTATGACCCTGGAAGGCCACTTACCTGTTTTTTTTTTTTTTTTTGGCTTGGTTTGCTTTATTAAATTGCAAGATCACTGTAGTTTACATGTTTTGGTAAGCTGCATTATTTTAAAATTAATTTTATCTTTTGTTTCCTCATTGAAAATATATTCTTTTTCATACAATACATTTTGATTATGGCTCCCGTTCTCAGTTTCTTCAGGCTCCTCCCCACCTTCCAATCCATTCAAATCTAAACCTTTTTTGGTTTCTCTTATTAGAAAGGAAGCTTCTAGAGATAGAGAAAAAATAATAAGATAAGGTAAAATAAAAACAAACAAACCTGAGTAGGACAAAACAAACAACAGTAAAACAGAGGCAAAGAAAAAGGACAAGAAACACATGCAGAGGTAGACACATGCATTGGTATGGGCAGAAAATTTTAGCACAAAATTGGAAACCATAATATATAAGTAAAAGACCTTTAAAAACAAATGCCCTAGCAATTATGTGACCAAAAAGCTTCTAAAAGTGTCACTGAGTTCATTTTGTGTTGGCTATCTACTGCTTAAGCATGGTTTGTATACCCAGTGAGACTCCATTAGAGAAAACTTATTTTTTCATTTTTGAGCAGTTAACAGTTGGAGATAGCTTCTGGTTAAGAATGTTTGTGTCCATCTCTAGTCTCAGCACTGGAATCCCATCAGGCCCTGAGTATGTTGCCACAGTCTTTGTGAGTTATGTGCATTGGTTCTGCTGTATTTAGAAGGCTTTGCTTCCTTGGTGTCCTCCTTCATTCAGTAGTTTTCTGAACCCCCCTGAGGGGAGGGACTTGATAAAGACATCTCATTTAGGAATGAGTTTTCCAAGGCATCTCACTCTCTGCATACTATCTAGCTATGGGTTTCTGATTTATTCCTATCTACTGCAGGAGAAAGTTCTTTGATGAGAGCTGAGCAAGACATTGATCTATAAGTATAGGAGACTGTCATTGGAGTTAGTTTGTTACTTTAAGAACAGTAGTATTTGGTTTTCTCCTAGGTCCTTGACTTATCTGCTCTGAGGTTCTTGGCCACCGAGGCAGTGTCCAGATGGTTCCAGATCACAGAGTGAGTCTTAAATCCAATCAGATATTAGTTGGTTACTCCCACAATCTTTGTGCCACTAGTTCACTGGTACATCTTGAATACTGGTCACCATTGTATATCAAAGGGTTTGTAACTGGGTTGGTATTAAATTTTCCCCTTTGGTAGCATGCAGAACCTTTCAGTTCCATGAACACTAGTCAGTAGGAGTGAGGGCTCTCCGTAGGCACTAACTCTGTTTCTTCATATTCAGTGAGTTTATAGGTATTGTTCAGCAATAGGGCCTTACTATTAGTTTGTAAAAAACAACCAGTAGCCTTGATGATAGCCTGAATTTTTTAATGTTTCCTATGGGATCCTTTGGCCAGAAATTCGATTAGCTGTAACTCATTACTGGAATTAGTCGCTTTATTTGTTGATAATAAATGTTCAGTTAGGGTTCTGTCTCCTCATTATTTGGTAAATCCATTTAGATCACTTTCATATATGTATATATTTTAGGAAGCTGTGCATATATTAGGTCACTGTATACTCTTTCAAATAGCCCTAGTTTTAGACCTCCTTTCCCATATTTCCTCTTGTATTCCATCTTTCTTCTACTTCCTGTTCAATCTTCCCATTCCAGTCACCATTCCATCTATCTTTAACTCTGTATTTCTCCTTCCTTGGTGATCCATTCATACTCCAGTCCCTTAGTCTATACCTGGCCTCTGTAATTATATGGATGGTAGCCTGCTTATTGAAGGTGGAACAGCTAACATTCGCATATTAAGAAGATACTTGTTATACTTGTCTTTAATACCTTATTTTTATTAAAGGCTGATGGGCTCTATACTTTTTTTCAGAATTGAGAAACTTTCAATAAAATAATACAAGAAATATTAAGAGTCAAGGTGTAGCTATGTAAGGTGGAGGTGAGAGGAATGAAATTTAAAACTTGTGTTACCAGTGAAAGAATATTCTTTTGAGAAATTAATAAAGATACAATTATCTATGAGCAAGCACTCAGGGGAACAGTTATCACAAATAAGGCATTGTGGATTGTTTTTTTTTTTTGTTTTGAGGTAGTATCTCTCTATGTAGTTTAGGATTGCCTGTTAATCCAGTATTACCCTGCCTTAGCTTATTTGGTGGTGGGATTACAGAGCTATGTCTCATTGATTCTAGTGATAGGAGCTGCGGGCTGTGGCCCGGCTCTGGGCCACCTGGCTAGCTTATGCCCCAAAATAACAACACACAAATTGTATTCTTTTAAACACTGCCTGGCCCATTATCTCTAGCCTCTTACTGGCTAACTCTCACATCTTTGACTACCCCATTTTTATTAATGTGTGTAGCACCACAAGGTGGTGGCTTACCAGGAAGATTCTAGCCTACATCCGTCTCGGGTCGAAGAATCATGTCGTCTGAAGAATCATGGCATCTGACTCACTTCCCTTCTTCCCAGCATTCTGTTCTGTCTACTCCACCCACCTATGTTCTGTCCTATCAGGCCAAACAGTTTCTTTATTAATTAACCAATGAAAGCAACACATAGAAAGAAGACCCACCTACATCAATTGATATTGTGTTTTTCAGCCTGCATTCCCCTGATGACTAATAAAATGGTGTGCATTTTCATTCATTTTGTACTTGTTTAGAGTAATGAAAAAATTGCTTGACAATTGGAATTTTAAAAAATTCTTGGGCTGGGGTTATAGCTCAGTGGTAGTGTTATTGGCATTTGTGGGGCCCTGGGTTTGATCCCAGTGTTTTACACACACACACGCACACACCCTTCTCATACTCCTCTTACGTTTAGAAAGATTATTTTAAATTAGATATTATCTAAAATATTTGGCATATCTTCTTTTAAACCTGTATTTGATGAATTTTGAAAAGCTTTGAAAACTTTTATTAATGCAACTATTCTCTATATTTCAAACAAAATTAATGTCAAAGATTTTCCTTTTCAGTACCAAGATTAGTTATTGTTATCATTTGAAGAAAAGCTAAGAAAGTATTTTTAAAAAATTTATTATCTTTTTTCTCCTAGGAAAACATAACCAGACATTGAGGAAAGTGTATTTAAACTTGGTATTTCTAACTAACTTAGGTACTGCTCAGTTACAAGCATATGTTTTAACAGGGTTTCAGATTTCCTGGAGTAGTCTTGTTTCTGGGGTGGAAACTTCCTTTCTCTCATGTTCTAATTGTTTCTAGTTTCCCACATCATGTGGCATGACTGCTATGACTAGCTTCTGACCAAGGGTCTGTGAAAGAAAGTATCATGCGGTGCTTTGAACTGTAGCTCTTAAAGCTGGTGTACCTCCTTTCTGCCCTCTTGCCATAGTGAACATATTAGTATTCAAGAGTTTGTATGTTTAAGCAAAGCCAGTGCCGAATAGCAGTCACTGCTAAGTGGTCCAGTACAGTTTCTTTTCTTTGAAACTTTTTTGTGAAAAGATACCCTGCGACTCTTGAGATATTTTGTGCCTCTGATTTCTTGTAAACAGAGTGCTTGCTTTCTTTCTTTTAAAGACTAGGGTTTGGGGAATAACCTTAGGAATAGAATTCAATTTATAAAAATAGTAAAAAGTACAATAGTCTTTTTTCTATGTTATCTAAAGAGATATAAAATATGGTGTCTGATTATTATATTCTATCTTTATTAATTTCTATCGTTTCATAACTAAGATAATTTTTATCATGAGTTTGCTTTCTAACTATTTTTTTTTTTTTAGTTTAGGAAGATTATCAGTCACAGGAAGGCATGTAGCCCAGACTACAGGGGATTATAATTTACTAAATTGTGTTTGGTAAATATTTTTTAATATTGCTACCTCAGAGTATTGCCCAGTAGGCATGAAAAATATTTAAGAAAGGGAAGTTTCTTTCATCTTAAAATTTCTTTTTAATACTTTCTTCAAAACACTAGTGATTAAAAAACAAAACCCAACAACTTTAATTTGTATTTTTCTCATACTTAATTTTGCTCTAGAAAGAAATCACTGAAGCCCAACTGAGTTAGTAATAAAATATGAAGTAGCTTAATGTTGCATTATGTCTGCTACTTTTCTTGTATTAAATTACTTAAGAAACTTCAAAAGAAAACATACAAATGTGAGATTTTTTAACATTTTAATAAATTATCTTAAATATGGCAAAATAGGTTAAGAAATTGAAATAAGCATGAATATGTGATGAGAACTGGGGTACTGGAGGGTTGGTAGAGTGTGTAGTTAGCATGTGTAGTGTGGGAGCCCCAAGACCTATTTATTGAGATGTACATCCCTTTCAACTGTCTAGGAGTTAGTTGGGATTTTATCTTTTCTGTCATTATTAACAAGCAGTTATTTTTTTTTGTAATTTTTTTTGTATGTTTAAGACAAAGTCTGACTAGGTAGCCCAGGGTGGCCTGAAACTTAAGATATTCCTCTTCTCCCCATAACTCTCAGATTACAGGTATGTGCCACTATGCCAAGTTTGAGTGCTGTTTTTATATATAAATATTTCTAAGTATATGTGATAGAATTATCATTAGTAAAAAATTAGCTTAGTGAACATTATCTTGAGAAAAAAGATGAATGTACCTTGATACATTTTTGTTGTAAAATTTATATTATTGTAAATATGTGATCTAGTGCATCTTCTTGCATAATGTTGGTTTATCTGTTTTGAGGGAAACACACAGAAGGACAAAAAAAGAAAAAAAAGAAAACCCCAAATAACAGTTTCCAAGACTAGCAACATTTCTACAGAGCCTAGAGATCCGTGTTTTCATGAAACAGTGGAACAACATGAAATAGTAAGTCTCTGAAGAACTAGGCTGGTGTGTACAGTGCTTAGTTCTCTCTATTGGCTGTGAGGAGCATGCAGTTAGATATCTGAGGACGTTAACATTAGTGATACCAATTTCCCTGTGAAGGGCTAGCATTTTCTTCAAGAACAAATTTCCATATATTTCACAGCTTGAACAAGCATTCAACTGAGACTGTTCCTCTTAAACCTTGTATGTTAGAACTTAATAAATATGAATAGAAGGTATATAAAGATGAACTATTGGCGTTTCTAAAAGATTGTTTCCTACTTGCCCTTCTAAAGACTATATTAGATACAATATGAAGATCAGAGATGGAGGCCAAAATACATTTTCCCGCTCCCTGTAGTGTGTGCTTGAGAAAAGCATATAGGCTAAAACCCTATATAGTTCATATTTTTTCATACACCTACTTACCTAACATAAAGTTTAACTTAGAAATTAGGAACAATAAAAGATAAATAACAGTAACTGAAACTATACCATTTGTAATAACATACAGTGATATGTAAACATGATGTCTTTCTCTCAGAATACCAGGTCACACTGTCTGTCAGTGTTGTGATGAGATGGAACTACAGTAAAATGATTATTAGAGGAAGTATGAAGCATTAGGCTACTGTAGGATTACTTGAATACAAGCACTGTGATGCCATTGCAGTGTACCTTCTAACCGAGGGAGCTACCAGCTACATGATGGATATGTAGCATGACACACTGGGCAAAAGGATGAGTCACGTCCTGGGTGGATGAAGCAGATGGTGCAAGATTTCATCATGCTAATCAGAACAGAACAAAATTTATCAACTTTTTATTTCTGTTTTATATGCCAGACTGCTACTGACCATGGGCGACTGAAACTGCATGGAAAGTGAAACCATGTGTAAGGCATCAGCTGTACTGTGATAGCAGTTAAATTGGAGGTTTTACTGTGAGAGCCAAGTGACCTGTTGATTGCAGAATTAGGCAGACTTTCTCCAGCACATTTCAGGCTGCTCAGCAGGATAATAGCTAGAGCACAGAGGTCTCTGTTGGTAATTATCTTTGAAGATAATATGGTTTTTTAATGTAATTGCAGCTACTCATCTCTGTGACTGTTGTGCAAGAAAATAGCCATGAACAACATGTAAAGTAAAGGTGTGTCTGTGTTCCAATAAAGCTTTATTTTAAAAGATATTTCTAGCTTCTTGCAGTTATCTGTTGCCTCATGTAGAGGAAGAATGAGAAAATTTGCTTTTTCTACAACTCACTACCTTCAAAAGAAAGAAAAGGCTCTAAACTGAATTATTCATATCAAAATATCCTCTGCCCCAGATTTATTAATCAGAATTAGAATATTAAAGACATAGACATCTGGAATGATATGATTCCTCTAATGGAAAGTGGGGGGGAAGCTTTCCTTAGTAGTGACTGAAGAAATTTCTCTGACCATCAGGAGCACTGCACTTCCAGTGGGCTTACAGGAATCGGAGCATAGAATGTTATTTTGTACTGTACATTTCAACTTTGACTTGTTCAGTTTTGCAGTATTTTGGTAGTTTCCTTTGTACATAGTTTATTTTTATTAAGTGATAGAAAAACCATGTAGTGGGCTCTCAGAAAGAAGGTACAAGAATGAAAAATGGAGCCTTCAGACTTTAAAAAAGAATTAAACATAGTAAAGAAATACTGAACAGAAAATTTAGATTTGTAGACAAAAGGCAGTGTAAATCAGTTTTCGTTGACAGTGCTTATCTCCCTGGCACCTCTGGGTACATCTTCAGCATACTGAAGAAGCTCAGGATATTGTTAAAATAGTTAATAATTTCTGAGTACTTGCAAATGTTTTTTCTCACTTTAATAAAAGCAAGAATGTGGGAGCAGGAGTAACATAGTTCCCGACTTTCTTTAGAGAGCTAGTGTGTTATGTCTCTAAACTGGAAGCTGAAGAATGAGCTGGCCTGTTGATGGGGATGGGCAACAGGAGTGTTATGCAGACCCTGCAGTAGAAAAGGGTCAGTGTGAGTAGAGCTCGCCATGACCATGATCTGGAAGTATAAAAAGGAAAGTGGAGCTAGTTGAGGCTGAAAAAGGAGGAGGAGTCCAGTGTTAAGAGACCCTAGTAAGTGTTTGGATTTTGCCAGGACGTTAATGGAATTTAGTGAAAAGGCTTTTAGGTTTAAGATGATGTGAATAATTCTCAATTATGAATATGCTGAGACTGGTTTACTAGAGGCATGTTGAAGAACTTATAGCTATATTGTCCAGCAAAATAGTCCTAAGCTAAATATAGCTGTTGAGCTCTTGAAGTGTGGTTGGTGTAGTGTAGAAGGAAATTTTTATTTTATTTTAAAAATTAAAATTAAAAAATTAGAGCAAGTTAAAATATGTTTTAAGTATTTTTTGAGTAGGTTGACATGTCCCTTAAGGTGCTTAAAATTTGCAATCTGAATTGAGCTATGTTGTAAGGAGAAAAGACATGATGGATTTTGAATTCATAATGTGAAAAAGTATTTTCTATGAGTGTTGAAGTCATATTTTAGATATACTGATTAATAAAATGTCACTCAAATTAACCTCATCAGTTTCCTTTTGCTAGCTCAAGTATGTCTGGCTTTTAGAAACTTTGAAGTTACGTATATCTTTGACATTATATATTAGTGACCTTTCAGAAATCAGCCTGGAGACTTGCCTAAGAGTCAGTCAAGCAAGGTAGCATTATGTTCTGAACTGGGGTTGCCATAGCAGGGTCAGGAGGATGTGTGAGAAAACCAACCAACCACCAGGGAGCTAAAATTAATAGAATATGACATTTAAGTAAGAGAAAGGTTGCTGAATTACTTGTAAGGAAGAAAACAGGAGCCTTAATTCTAAAATATAAGGAAATGAATAGAAACTGAGTGGAAAATTAAAATGTGTACACAAAAGTCATAAATATTATATTTCACTGATAATTTAAGCTAAAAAGTTGAATAGTTCTACCATTGGACTTTAGTTTTGTTCAGGATTGTTGTGTGGAAGATATCTATTAGTTGATTCTTTAGTTACATAATTTTCCATTTCTTAGACTGTAGATGAACATCAAATTTATAATTTAGTGGTTTACAACTATGTTTCTTTGGTACTGTTTACCTCTTTTAACTAATTACTAAGTAAGAGTAGGGTCAGAGGTTTTTACATACTTTTGAACGTGTAAGTTTTCTACATATTTTCACATTCAATAATATGAAATTTTTATCTACTTATATTTTTATTTTAGATTTCACTTATTTCTGTTTAAAAGAAAAATACTTTGTTTTTATGTGTTTTTTTAGACCCTCCTTTATTTAAACTTAAATATCTGGGGTATCTGATGCTGGTTAAATGTTTAGTTCTTTCTGTTGACAAGTGAAGAAATAAGATGCATGGCTAGTTGCATTTTCTAGTCTTCTAAGCTTATGAAAATAGTCGAGACAGTTTGTTGACCTCAAGGAGACCTTTTAGTCTTAGGCTTGTTAGACAACAGGGTCTGTGCTCTTCATTGGCATTCAGATCACAGGCAGCCATTGGGCTCAGTGCAAAGCCAAGTACAGCTTTAGGGTTTAGACAAAGCCACTCTGGCAAAGGAACCCAGTTGTCAGGGTAGCTGGCTGGATTGTAAGAACTGTTGCATAATGAGGAGACCAAGTAGAACTATTAGGATGCAAATGTGAAAAAAATGGTGGCGCTAACCTGCAAAAACAAACATTTCTTTTTTAGTGAAGAGTCTATTCATTGTTGCTTTCTTCTGTTTAACTTCTCTGGGCCTTAGATGTAGTTGGTGCAATTGGAGTATATTGGTTTATCTTAATCTCTGTCCATAAAACTAGACTACATGTAGAATCAACATCTAATTTGTAGGAAGACCAAAGTACTTCAGTGTTTGGATTCTTTTTGTAGTGCACAAAAGTGTCCTGGGTCAGTTATATATGTGTTGTTATTATGGGTTAGGAAGAGGAATCTTTTTTTTTTGCTATTGATTTTTTATTTATAACAAATTATTCTTATTATTTCCACCTTGTAATTTCTGGTGGTGGTCTCTTAGAAAGTAGTCTTATACGTAGTGTAGCATCATGATACATGGTAAGAGTAAACGTTATTTAAATTCTTAGGGCAGTAAGAAAATTTAATTTTAATAATATTTGAAGGAATATAATGCCATCTATGCTTTGGTAAATGCTGTGGTGGGAAATAGGGAAGGAGAAAAGATAGCAGTACTAGAGGGAAAGGGGCTTTCACCAGGGTTAGAGAACAGCAGTAATAGCCATGCTTTATTGTGCCATGAATTTTCTCATTTAATTGTTAAGCACCACCTTATGAGGTATATAATATATAACCCCCATTTTGCAAATGAGTATACTGAGTCAAAAAGAAACAAAGTGGCTTGCTCAAGCTAAGTTTTATTTACAGCAAAACTAAGAAATGGTTTGAGGATCTGCCATAAAAGAAGAGTTCTTTGGTGAAATGTGTTTGAGAGCAGGGCCAAAGGAAAGTGTTGTACAAGAAGGGCTCCCATGTCTACCTGAAAGAGACATAGGCTGGGATGATAATTAATTGATTTGTGCCAGTTTTTTTTTTTATCTTTTTTCAAGACAGGGTTTCTCTGTGTAGCTTTGGAGCCTGTCCTGGAACTTGTTCTGTAGATCAGACTGGCCTCAAACTCACAGAGATCCACCTGCCTCTGTCTCCGAGTGCTGGGGTTAAAGACATGCATCACCACCACCTGACTTTCATTTTTATTTAACGTGTCCTGATATTATATGTATGCTATTCAATTGTACAGAAATTAATTGTCTTAGCTCATGTGAGGGAAATTTGAGGTTGATATTTAGTATTTGATAGCTCTCGTTTTAGATGGGCAAATCTCATTCTTTTAGTAGTCACACATATTTCTCTGTCTTAGGTTTTGTACTTTTCAATGTTTTTAACCTTATTAAAAGTTGTATTTCTGTGCTTCCCATTCTTTTTCTTCTTTGCTTTTAAAATACCTTTAAGCAAAAACGATATCACTGTTACTTTTCCAGACAAATATTAACTAGCATTCCAAGCCATTTTTCGTTCTTTTCTTTGACCTGCGTTTTATTGAAACCTGGTATAGGTGATATGAAAGGAGAAATGGCAGAAATGGGGAGGGGCTTTTGTTTATGAGTGGAAGATCAAAATAGGAAAGGGAGTAAACAGGGATTTATGAAGATGTTTCCGAAAGCCTTAAGGAATCCCATCATTTTATATCTACCAAGAATTTTGTTTAGTATATTTAAGTGTATGTCTATATATATGTATATAGTTTAAATAAAGTTACCAATTTTCCACACAAGAGCCATAGACTATTTAACAAAGACTTAAGTACCAAGCATGAGAAACCTCTTTTTATTGATTGGTTAGGAGAGACCAAAAGACTCTGAGAGCAAAATAGGCTATTGCTGTTGCCCATGGTTTCCCTTTGGAAATTGAAGGTAATCCTGTTGCTGAAGATACTATACACTTTGAGTACAAGACTCAGAGGAATTGAGCTGGATCTTACCTGCAGGTGCTATGCAATCTATCAAGGAAGAAAAGCAATCAATAATTTTACTCAGTTGTGACACCTTTGACTCACAGCAATAATAAGCATGGCAAGATAGCTCTAAAGGTATAATGATGGCACTCATTTCTTCACAGTAACTTGGTGGTAACTAATTGGACTTAGGGCCATCTCAACAGGAGGGAAATCATGCCCAGTACTGACAACTTCGACAGCTACTCATGACTAGTAGGACCATAGATTAATAGAACTCACAGGAGAACTACTGCTATTTTACAGAACCATTATAATTCCTTGCGATATGTTAAATGCTTATCCTTAAACTCACAGGTAAGTGTAGCACACATTATTAAAGAAGTTTCTCTTCATAGCAAATGGAGACCTTTACAGAAAACCAAAACTGGTCAAAACTGACCTTGGGTGCCCATGCCCTGCTGATAGAGCTAAAACACATCCACAAACCCGAGGATGTAGAGAACATAGAACAAGAAAGGGTGGAAAGGTTGCAAGAGCTAGTGGATCAGAGAGCCATGAGACTATGATAGGGAGGCTGTAACCTTGAAAAATCAACAGTATGAATGCCTAAATAAGACCTAAATAAGGACAACACCAACAGACATGCTAACATTGAAAGGTGAATCTTATGGGTCCCTCACTAGATGAAGAGCTTCAGGTATGAGCTATAGACTGTTGGGAGAGGGAAAATTAGTTTTCTCTGTGGATGAGCCTCCTAATTGCTTATCCAATGCCAAATGGTCAGCTCTGAAAATCATATACATACAAGTGACACTAAATGGATTCAACAGGTTGTATTTATATATTTGTGCTTACACATACACACAAAAGTGGAGGTGGTGGGAGGAGTTAGAGGAAAAGGATATAGGAAGTAATGTAATATTTTAATTTTAAAAATTGCAAATAAATAAAAAGTTTGATATTTTAAATTATTTTAAAGTGATAGCATGACATAATTTAAAAACTTAAGTTCGTTTTTTGGGTAAATAATAGTATAGGGTTTTGGTTTATTTATGGATTTGTGTATGCCTTCCGTCACATATATTCATGATTTTTTTGTTGATGAACTACTTTGAGGTGTTGGTGAGGTACAGGAGATACAGTGGTATACAGGGCTGATACAGTCATGGCCTTGAGGTCTTGACACTTGGATCTGTCACTGGATTGGATTTATGAGATTTAACCCTGCCACATTTTTCCTGTTGTGAAATTTAGACTTTTCCTTCTGCTCCTGATTTGGACCTTGAGATTTCAGTCCGGTGCTCCAATGTGGGTCTCTGTCTCTGTCTCCTTTCATCGCCTGATGAAGGTTAATATTCAGGAGGATGCCTATATGATTTTCTTTGGGTTCACCTTCTTATTTAGCTTCTCTAGGATCACGAATTTATTTATGGCTAGAAATCAAATATGAGTGAGTACATCCCATGTTCCTCTTTTTTGGTGTGGCTTACCTCACTTAGGATAGTGTTTTCTATCTCCGTCCATTTGCATGCAAAATTCAAGAAGTCATTGTTTTTTACTGCTGAGTAGTCAGGAGCAGAAGGAGAAAGAGCACGAGCAAGGAACTCAGGACCGCGAGGGGTGCACCCACACACTGAGACAATGGGGATGTTCTATTGGGAACTCACCAAGGCCAGCTGGCCTGGGTCTGAAAAAGCCTGGGATAAAACCAGTCTCGCTGAACATAGCGGACAATGAGGACAACTGAGAACTCAAGATCAATGGCAATGGGTTTCTGATCCTACTGCACATACTGGCTTTGTGGGAGCCTAGGCAGTTTGGATGCTCACCTTACTAGACCTGGATGGAGGTGGGTGGTCCTTGGACTTCCCACAGGGCAGGGAACCCTGATTGCTCTTTGGGCTGATGAGGGAGGGGGACTTGATTGGGGAAGGGGGAGGGAAATGGGAGGCGGTGGCAGGGAGGAGGCAGAAATATTAAATAAATAATTAAATAAATAAATAAAAAGAAATTTAGACTTTTCTTCTTTCTAGGTTGTATAGTAATGTATTTGAAAATCTTGGTGATAGAACATATGTTTGTGGATATATATATATATATATTCATTTGGCTATTTATATTTGTTTATTCATATAAACAAATAGAAATATAAATTGTTATTTATTATACTTGTTTATTATGGTTAGCTGTTATACTCAAATGTTCTAAAATGCCCTTTATTTTATTAGGTAGTATGTTTTCTGCCAGTCCATGATATGTAATTATAGCTATAGCTATTGACATGCTATGCCCTTGAATTGCTATGTAATATTTCATTTATCTAGTACCCCATTTACTCAATCTTTAGCCTGTAGAATTATAAAAGCATTTTCTCTTTTGATTAAAATCAATTCTACAATAACTTTATTCTCTCCTGAGACAGTATTATAAAACATTATAGAAAAGCTTTATCTTTTTGTCTCATTGACGAATGGTTTAGAAACAAAGTCATAGCTTTTCTTTCAGTGTTTTTGATTGGCCTATTTTGTAGAAGGTTCTAGTTGAATTGGTTTAACTTCAGTTTGAGTTTTCTTTTTGTCATACCTTAAGAGGTAAGTCATAAACTGGTCATTTTACTTAGAGTGTGTGACTTGGCATAACAGTTCTGTACAGGTAAAAGCAAACAAAAGTGTAGGAAAGCAGCTAATTATAGTAATTGCAGCTGGTTTCAAAGTACTCCTAACAGTTTGTGTGTACTGCTTACTTGAAAGCATCAAATGGGTGCTAGTTGTGAAATAGAACACCTGTTTGTTGTTGAGCATGTGTTTATGCAGATGATTGTTGTTGTCAAAGCACCTTGATGTAGAGTAGTCCTGTTTACATTTACATTCTCCCCAAAGGATTAACAGTGTTCTCTCAATAAATTTGCAGTCTATTCTCCTCTCAAAGGCTGCTGTTTGGAGGGTGGTGTGAAAGAGGCAACAAGTGCTTGCTAATCACTTGAATATACATAATTAGCTACAGTCTGGTGCACTGGAGTCTTTGTAGGATCATAACAATACTGATTGGCAAATGCACAGAACAATAGAAGTGTCACCATATAGTTGTTGAGAGTATTTATTGTCTTTTCATTGGCATTTATTCTTTAATTTCTGAACCTTGGTTTTATTACAAGCTCCTTTTTATTTTTTTTTATTCTTGAACTATGTAAAGTCACCATTAAGAAATAACGTTTCAGATTTATTTACTAGGGTCTGAGACTATTATTCAAAAAACACATTTGACATTCAGTAATATAAAAATTGATATGTGTCAAGTTTATTAGATAGTTCAACTTAATTCATAGTGGAAACTGTGAGAGAGAGAGAGAAAGGGAGAGAGAGGACAAAATACATTTTTTTTTAAAAAAAAACTTATACTCTAGCTCTGTAATTAGATTGTTAAGTGACTCTGCTATAGGATATGTAGACCCCAAATTCCAGATTTTGGGCCTTTTGATATGATGCAGAGAAAAAAAAATGGGACTTCCAAAATGTTGTTTGGCTCTGGTAATTGGTTCCTTCCCCAGCTCCCACCACACTCAGATCCATGCAGGCATCTATGCCTCTATGCCTGCTCTTATTAAAGTTGGAGACTGTTGGTCATTACTTGACATGCTAGAGATTTAAGTGTGGTTTCTTTGTCTTCTGAAAAACACTCTGATTGTGCTGTGAGACCTCAGAAAGCCCGATATGGGAGTTTTAATAAAGAGGATGATTTCTATAGAGAGTAGAAAAAAGCCCGTTTCCTTTGGCTCCCAGAAGATTGTATTGCTGACTCATTTGCTTGAGAGTTTTTAACTCCAGACTAGTGTAGTATTTATCAGAGTGTGACATTTGAGATTCTAGATGACACATAAGGGAACAAATGAATGGACTTGACTTGGGGTACGGGTTATGACTGCAACTTCAATTACAATGTAAATTTTTATTAATTATTTTTATGTATTAGAAGAATGTAAATAGCCTAACAAATTTATCCTGATGTAGAAATTCACACAGACCTCCCAACAAGGACAGTCTGTTCAGAATTTGTGTAGGGAAGGCATTAGCAAGCAGCTTTCCTTTTATCTGAGGTTGAAAGGTCAGCAGAGGAGAGATAAAACTTGATTGGCAAGGGGATGCCTCATATGTGATATGATTGGAGACTCTGGGTCTGGGACAATTCTCTCTCGTGAGTTCTGAGCAAAATCTAGGAAAACTAGCAGGGTTTGCTTTGGCCTTGATCATTCTGAGCCTTCTGCTCTCTAGAGTTTGTTCTTTGGCTTCTCAGGTTGGTTCCAGGCCCGTTGAATATTTAAGGGTATTGTGTCTGAAAACAAGAGTGAACTGCTAGGACAACATAATATATCGTTTAGTTACCTTGTGATCTTGCAGTTGTGTTCTTGTGTTTCATTTTGGTTTGTAGTGGATAGCTTTTAACGTTCTGGATCCTTGCATACACAAACTGATGCTACCAGAAGAAATAATACCAAGATACTATTTCCTAGATACCTCTATAATGCTCCCACTCTCATTGGAGAAACTGAAAATTATACACGAAGAAAATTATAATCTGTTTTGTGTTCAACGATGTCATTCATACTTTTGTTTCCTTAACGTTTTTCATGTGTGTCCATGGCTTTGCGTATTTGAAATCCAGTATTTTATACTGAGAACAAAAGTGTGGTTTAACGTCTGTAATGACAAGTTTATGTGTGCATGTGTATGTACATCTTCATCTGTCTGAAGGTCATCAAAGAATTTTATAAATTGTTGATAATGGTTAATGGATGTTTCTGGAAGTTTCTGTAATGGACAGTCAAATAATTTTTCTGGCGTTATGTGTTCTGGAACAATAAAATTATATTGCACAGACAGTAATTTGTTCAGGGAGTTAATAGTTTTAGTCTTCACTCTTCAAACTGAATTATTTTCCTTAAATTATTGATGTCATAGGAACACACACACACCACCTGTTAGAATAAAAATTCTCCACTTATTTTAAAGCAGTGTAGTTGAATTCCATGTCCTAGATTAACTTTGTGGCTAACAAATCAGTATTGGAATTTTCTCTTTCTTGTGTGTGTGTTCCTTTGTGTGGGTGGGGATGTATGCACATGCCTGTGTACATAATGTGAGGAAGCCAGAAGAGGACTTGGGCATTTACTCGGTCACTTTATCCTTCTGAACCTAGAGTGCATTTGGTGACCAGGAAGCGATCCCCATATCTCCATACTGCTGCCCTCAGAATTGGGATTAGGGGCAAATATGGCCAACCACCTTTTTTTTTTTAAAATATAGGTGGGTGGCATTTGAACTTATGTTCTCATACGTGCATAGCTATCACTGTGACCATTGACCACTGAACCACCACTCATCAGTCCCAGTCTTGTTTCTTAAGTAAGACTCATATAGTTTTTGAGTCTGATGTTTGTGCATTGCTTAGGATACATTTTTAAATTTTTTAGAATACTATGAAATACTATAGAGTTTTTTCTATAGACTAAAAGACTTTGAATGTTTTGTCCTATAAATTATAATTAAGGAAAGAATACTTATCATAAACTCAGTGTTAAAAAATGTGCCCTCAGGGTTAGGGACATCTTTTAGTGGTTGGTTTGGGGTTGAGGGGATGGGGAGATGTTTTATGGAGTTAGGGGTATGTTTAAAAAAAAAAAGGGGGATTAACTGGTTTGATGGGATGATTGGTATTTGTGAGTTACTGTTTTTAGAAAATTGTATTGGTACTGTTTCCTGTATATTGACATATTGAATATTGAATGTGAGTGTTCCTACCTCTATTTTTGTAGAAGAGTATGCTTATATTGTATTGATACATCTACCATATCACAATGTACATTTCTACCTCTGATACTATTTATGTAATAACATTGTTTACATTTGATATGTAATGACATTGTTTACAGATGAAGATCATTGTCTTCATGTATTGCACAGTTGTTTATTTTTTTAGTCTTCAAGTTAGATAGGTATTGAGAATTTTATGTTGTTCATGTTTATTTTTAGGTTAATAAGGTATTCCAGATACATAGAGATTATATTTAGTATAGATAGTATAATCTTCAGCCTCTTTAAAGAGCTGTAGAAAATGGCCTTTAAGCTAACCTAGAATTCTGTGCCGAGACACAATTACTCCTGGCGACACCACTCTACTCCCGAGAGAACGTTGAGCACCAAAGACACTCCACTGGGAGTTTGTCTTCTTGGCAGAATTGGCCTTTGGGTTAAGAAAAGCCCATACCTCATCTACTGACAAAGATATGAAACAGGATTTTCTTATCTTGCCAAGACAGGGTATGATAATTCTAAGAAAATTCCTTGCATTTGATAATGGTATGTCAGTCATGCTAGGCCTTAGCCAAAGTTGGTTGACTCAACATTGCGAACGAGAATTTGGGTGATTGCCCAGGTAGTCTGTTGTCTCTGTCAATTATGGCACGCTTTGGATATCGCTCATTTGTTAAGTAATATTTATTCCCTTCTCGGATCTTTGACGGAGTTGAAGATTATATAATTGTAATTACTCTCTACATTATTTAGACTCCTTGAGGTAGAATGTCTGGTAAAACTTTTGTTCTCAATATTGTTTGTTATATCTATTATTTATTATTATTGTTTATAGTTGTATTTAGGTTAGTTCTGTCTTATTTAGACAAAAGGAGGGAGATGTAGGGATAAGCCCTCCCCTGGGGGGCGGGCTGCCCTCGGGCGTATGTTTACTGATATATTGGGCGGGCAGAGGCTGCGCGCCCCTTCCCTTCCTCTCCTGTCTCCGCCGGCTACTCCGCTGGAACCTTGGTTTCGTGAGTCTGGTTTTGTTATTAAACTTGTTCAAATACCTATTACTTTTGTTGATTATTAATCCGACCGCTGCAGCAGCTCTTTATTTTCTCTTCTTTTAGCAGAAGATACCTGGTTGAGTTGTCTTAATCTTCTTTTGAGCAGTAATATAAATTCAGTGTGTGTTTGTAGGTTAGGTCCCTTTTAAATGTTAATATCTCTCCTTTTTTCCATGTGAACAACAACATCATTTTATCATTATTGCTATTATTATTATTTATTATGTTGTTATTGTCATAACCTGTGGTGTATGCAAGCAACCTTTTGAAGGCTGAGAAGACTGGTTTTACACAGTACTAACATGTCTGCATTCCCCGTATACTAGCTATTCCTTGGCTGTCTGTGCCAGTGTTTAAGCTGAATGGATTGATAGAATCTTTTTTATCTTTTTTTTATTTGATTTGGTATTGCTTGGGTGTGATGAAGAACACCTGATGTTTGGATAAAGCAAGTTCTTTTTTTTTATTCTATCTCTTCCAAATCTGTACCTCTGTCTCACAAGGATTTCCTACCTTCTAAGAACTGCCAGAATAGTGATGGATCAATAATAGGACTGTTAATGTGGACTTTCTGACCCATTTTTTTTTAACCTTGCCCCCTCTCCAGGTTGTTTTTCTTTTTATTTATTCTGATAACTCCTTTGGGGCTATAGGACTGTTTATAGAAAAAGAACTTTCTGTATGATTAAGAAAGAGAATGTTGGTTGGTAAACCTGGAAAATCACAGTATGTTTTTCAATAAAATTGAAGCTTATAATTTTGAGAAATTCTACTTGTAAGGTAAACTTACATGGAATTAAGTGACCATATTGAGTATGTGACATATATTTAGGTTGTTATGTGTATTGGGTTTACAAATGTGATTTTTTTTGAGATTGAATGTTTATTCAGGGGGTTATGGAGGAAGAAGGGTGAAGGGAGGACAGAGAGAGAGGGGGAGAGAGAGAGAGAAGAGGAGAGAGACAGAGAAGGGGGAGAGCAGAGAAGTGGGAGAGAGGCAGAAGCGAAGCTGCCTCTCCGAGAGGAAGATGGAAAAAAAGCTGGGTTTACAAATGTGAAACATATTTATGTTTTGTAGGTATATCAAATGATTTTTAAAATTATAAACAGACTTTAAAATTTATTATTATATCTAACTTAAGCATCATCTTATGTGAACATAATCAGCACTGTTTAATATTGTTTAAGCACTACCCTTTTAAAAAGGACAATAGATTTTCTGGTTTTCTAAGTTTGTGTTAAGTACACATAAACATCTTTCTTTATGTATTGATCCTATGATTGAAAATCATAATATTTGGAAGCACTTAGTAGTTGTAGAATTGTCTAAAAAAATAAAATTTTCACAAGAAATAACTATTGCTTTTTCACATTCTCTGAATCAGTTATGAGTTTTTTTTCTGTATTACCAACCAATTCCCAAATAATGACACAGAGACTTCTTATTGATTTTGAAAACTTGGCCTATAACTTAGGTTTGTTCCTAACTAGCCCTTAATTAACCCATTTATATAAATCTACATTCTATCATGTGGTTTTACCTCTCTTTCATCTTGAACTTTCTGTTTTTTTCTCCATTTCTCTTGGCAATTCCCGTTTAATTGGTGTGCCTAGATTCTTCCTCCTCTTTCTTTCTCCCTAGAAATCCTGCCTCTCCTACCTAGTTATTGGCCATTCAAATCTTTATTAAACCTATCAGAAGATGCCTTGGCAAAGACATATCTTCACAGTGTACAAATATTCTGAAACAAGTTGTGAAGTTTCTTAGCTGTATTATATGTGGCATATGGGTACTTTTTATTAATGCTGCTAAATCATATAAGTCAGTTACTGTTATTTAGCAAGGGGACTTTGGAGGAATTAAATACATCTGCATATTCAGAAACCCCCACTGGTCTTCAAAAGGAAGGCACAGATATATGATCTCTTCAGTGTCTCGGTTGTCATGGAAAACTCAGCTTCTGTGGTCCTATCTCTGCCATGTGCTGTGAGTAATGTTCCTACTTTAGGATGTTATTCTTCTCTTTGAAGTATAGATAAAACCAATGGAGGCTTACTGAACTGTTAATCTAATAGGTACATCACTTTTACTCAAACAATGGGCACAATACCCCATTCCACCACCCTTTCAGAAGTAGCACTATGCTTTCCTGGAGTCAGATGGCAAAATGCTCTTTCCCATCCTCAGACAGTAGTTCACTAGCCTTGATTTATTCTCCTCAGAAAACTAAAAGCTCCCTTTAGAACATTGCCAGTACTTTATCAGAACTTTTCTTAGCACTTATCATAGCTTTACTATTTGTGTGTATATGACTCCCTTTTATATTGCAAAATAGCTTTGCTGAATGAATTTTATTTTTAAATCCCCTTATAGGAGCTGGAGGTGGCTTTTAATCCCAGCAGTTGGGAGGCAGAGGCAGTGGCAGGAGTATCTCTGTGAGTTCGAGATCAGCCTGGTTTACAAGAGCTAGTTCTAGGACAGATTCCAAAGTCACAGAGACATCCTGTCTCCATAAAAATCCCCTTATAGATATCGAATTTTCAATTTTCAAGAATAAGAATTTTCAGATTTGGGATCCTAGAAGGTGGGAATCCTTAAATCTTTGTGTTAAGTAACCTTAGTCACTTATCTGTGCAAAAGTTTAAGACTCTAAGTTATTATAGAAATAAATAAGAATGTATTTTAGTTTGAGGAAGTTATAATTGTCAAAAATAACAACATTTTAAATAAAATATAGAAGGTATCTCTTTTGTATTTGATTTTTTGAAAATTACCTCATTGATTCTTTTGAAAATTACCTTACTGATTTTCATTTTCTATTTTATTACTGATAGGTTTACATAATCATTTTTTTTGTGCAACAGGCATACAAAACTAAGAAACAGCCAGCAGGACTTGTTACTTGTAAAGTAGGAGAGCAATGATCTGCACATTGAATAAAAGGATAGTTTTATCATTCTTTGAATTTCTTACCATCTTCAGTTTTTCTTGAATTTGGTTATCCCTTGTATTGTTGCAGGTTTTTGATTTGCCTGTTTTCGTCTCCAATCTTACTGAGATGCTGAGTTCAAACCAGACAGAGCTTTGTACATGCTAGACAAACACTCTTCCACTTTCACACACCTTTTCTTGTCTTGCCTACTATGTGTAAACCTTCTTTGGAGGGCCTGGGGCTCAGGTTCTCTTTCCTGTCTGATTGAGCAGTGTTCTAATGGTGCAAAACAAAACAAAAAAACAAAAATAATTTCTACATAGAAATTTGTGGATTAGTTTTAAAACTTCTGTTTTTTTGGATTTGATTTGAAAAATAAGGAATTATTGTACTGTTTCTGTAAGTGTTGATGACAAGTCTATACTTTTTTTTCTTTTTTCTTTTTGTTTTCTTTTCTTTTTTTTCTTTTTCTTTTTTTTTTTTAAAGACAAGGTTTCTCTGTGTAACAGTTTTGACTGTCCTGGAACTCACTCTGCAGCCCATGCTGGTCTTTAATTCAGAGATCAACTTACCCATTCCTCCCAAGTTCTGGGATTAAAAGCTTGTGCTACCCCCTGGCTTAGTCTGTACTTTTTTAAGTACAGGGATCAAATACTTTTGTAGCTTTACATGGTGAGAACATTTAATGCAATGTAGTGAATGAATGAGAATGTCTATAGAAACTTTAATTTGGATTTCAAGACCTGGAGATGGAGGGTACTTCATACACACACACACACACACACACACACACACGTCTTCAAGGTGATAATTTTTATATTTATTAAAACATAAAAAGATAGGTTTAACTCGACCTACATGCCTTCCCTTTCTCCTTCTCTCCCCTTTTCTCTTTCTTTCTTTGTTACAAAGATGTGACAGGCATCTATGAATAGTGATGAATTCAGGAAAACTCCTAAGCTAGACATTATCTTGACAGTTGGTGGACAGATGCTCCTGATTTGAGTGTGAGACTGAGGTATTGAAAAAGCACTTCAAAACACTCTCCTGTGCCAGCCAGCATTACTTTCCTTATATTAGGATAGTGTTTTTAGCTACTTTGTAATAATGTTTATTGATAAAGGACCTTTTAATATATGAATAAATATATGTGGTTCATTTTTTAATATAGCAACATGAACTTTTATAAACTTATTTTAGATCTTAATACTTAGAAACTGATGTTTTTTTAAAGAGAGGAAACATGTATCTTTCACATTTTACCATGCATATGTTAAATGAAAAATCACAAATATTGAATTCAAAGAGAAGTTTTGATTTTGAAAATAGATACTCAGATCTGAGGATGTAGGTAACTATATAGAGCATTTGATTAGCATGTATGAAGCCCTGGGTTCAGTGCCTAGTACCACATAAAAACAGCAGTGATGGCATGTGTCTGTGATCCCCCACTTGGGAGATAGAAGCAGGAAATTCCTAAGTTCAAGGCCATTTTTGTCTACATAGCACATTCAAGGTCAGGTTGTGTTACATAAGACCCCATTTCAATTTTTTTCTCAAATGTGTTTCTCATTACTTGAGACACATTACCTCTTTTACTGAAGCTATAAACCATGGCTTTAACATTGCTCATTCCTAATATACAATATTTGAGGTGTGACTTGCCATATTTCTCTGTCGTAGTCAAAGGTTTATTGAAGAAACAAATCTTTATATATTTTTACATTTAGAAAAATATTTTCTAGTGGGATTGAGAAGGTCTTCCAGGTTCTCCATTTTGTATTTGTGTGTATGTGTGTGTTTAACTGAAGTGATTTGTTATTTTTGTTTGTAGTACGAAGGTCTTCTTAGACTTTATTACATTTACTTATTTGTTTATTTATTTACATGTGTTGGGGGCACATGTGTAGAAGTCAGAGGATATCTTGTGGCATTTAATTCTTTCCTTCTACTGTGTGGTTTCTGACTCAAATTGTCAGACTTAGTAACGAATGAGCTTACTTCCTGAGCCATCAGTGACCATTCTATGACTTTAGGTTTTGGTCTGGGAACGTGATAGTCCTGAAAACTGTCTTAATTTAACAGTATGGGTTTTAAGAGGATATGTTTTGTAAAATAAATTTTGGTTATTATGTTCTAACATGAATATAGACAGAAGATATATCAAAATATAGTAAATGTTCTTAATGTTAGAAACTTGGCTCATAAGAATAGCATTACACCTGAGACTTTTTAAACTATGCAAATTTTAGTGACTAGAACATTAAAATGTATTCATTTTCAAAATATGTTTAGAAATTACCTAGAATGTTTTATGTTTGGCTTATTAAAAATTTTGTTATGTAGTATTTGATTAGAAATAGAAATCCATAAAATATCTAGGCTACCTTTTGTCAGTAATCTTACTTCTCATTTACATTTTCCAATAGCAACAGAAAGTTTATGTAATGTTACACTATTATCTGTCTATGTCATATAACTCTGATATTCTGTTATTCTGTGACTATTGAAGGCTATCAGATGGATAGAATAATACTGGAATAATAAATTTCATAGGGTTATTCTCTTTCTATGATGTAAAGAATAATGAAGAGTTAGAATTAGAATATTGCTTATGAGAGTATATTATTGATAATCTTATTTTCAATTTTATTGTATTATTGAAATACTTAATGATTTAATTGCCCACTTTTTTGAGATATGTATTGTGAGGTTTTAGAAATAGCTGAAACAACTGGGAAGATGTAAAAAGTAAAAGGGGGAAGGCAAGAACGATTAACAGTTTGATTGGCCCCAAATTATCTTACCCCTTAATGTTTATCTGTGCTATAACTTTTAAAGATACTCATATTTGGAGATAGTGCCTCTTTATTTGGTTTCATTCTCTTATTGAGGCAATATTGTAATTATTGCCAATTCTGTATATTTTTAAAAAATGTATCTTTAGATACAAACAAAAAGGTCAACTCAGATTGAGACTCTAGGATAAAAATATTATAAAATTTTATGTGGTAAAACATGATTATATTTAATTTTATGTATTTTACATTGATTTACTACTTTGAAATATCTTTTAATAGTTAATTTATGTACAAATTTTGTTTCACTAGAAACTGTTCTCTCTATATATTCCTGACTCTTTCCTAAAGATACATACCAAAATTTTATCATTTTAATACCTTTTAGACCTATAGATGCTTTCATTTCTTACTTGTCTGTCCTAAAGCCAAGGAAATTAAGGATGAATCTAGAGACTTAACAGTAGATGTTAGTATAGCCAGGATTGGCCAGCTCCTTATCAAGTCCATTCGTATGGACCACTTTACTCAACAACCTTTCTTTTCATTCTAAACTCCCGTTTAAAATCATTTGGAAGTCAGGCGTCGTTGTGATTCTTAGTGGTAACTACTGAAATTTGAGCCGAGATAATGAATATTACCTCTAATCTTGACTCATAGGAAACTACTGTGTTTAATCCTATTGATATTTTCCCTTTTGGGTGCAATCAGGAAACCAAGCCTCTAAGAAGACCAGGTCTATAAACGCTGAGTCGTTATGAGGGGTAGCATGGTGGCTCACTGAGCAGGATGATCCATTTTGAGTTTACCTGAGCCAGAAACTTGCGCCAAGCCACTAAGATGTTTTTGTTAGTCAGGACTTTTTGTCACTCTGATAAATACCTAAAAGAAAACATGAAAGGGTAAAGCATTTAATTTGTCTCCCCTTTTCAGAGGCTTTTTTAGTCCATTGGCTAAATGAATCCATTGCATTTGGCCTCAAGTGAAGCAGAATATTATGGCAGGAGCATGCAGTGGAGGTTGCTACCTCATGTTGCATAGCCAGGAAGCAGAGAAAAGAAGACAGGTACAGGATATACCTTTTCAGGCTGTATACCTCAAGTGACTCTTTCTTCAACTAGCCTCCATATTTTGCTTCGCACTGTCTTCCAGTAATGCCATCATAATATGAATTTATCAAAGAATTAACCCATTGGTTAGGTCTGAGCCTTCACTTTCTAAAACCTATCGTTTGGCAGCCAAGGCCACTGTACTTAAACTTGTACAACAGTGTAGTGACAGTGAATACTGTAAACCAGTACAGGGAACAATTCTTGGGATTGCCAAAAAAAAAAATACATATAAGAAAATTTAGTCTCTAAGAATTACATAGATTTTAAACACTGTTGGTTTCCTAAAAAGGAAATTTGCCATATTCTACGTAAAGTTTGAAAGAAAGTTTTGCTTATTGTGATGACTATCAAGCATTTGTGATATTCAGAAAACATGGAATGCCTGAAGGCTAATAGGAATGGAGTTGCAGCCTATACTGTAGGTTAAATTTGGACTCATTACTTGAATTATTCCTCTGATGAGCCATTCTCTAAGGTACATGAATGAATTCTAATTAACGCTGCTTTAAGTATATATAAAGTTGAATGGCTTGCATTCCTATAATGTTTCAACATAGGTGATATTTACCTTGTATTATTGAATATGTGAGATACTGGAAAGAATATTTTAAAAGAAAAAATTCATCCCATTTTACTAATATTTACTCTTCATATTGAAGTTGATAGATTTTTGATTCATTGAGCCTCAAAATGGGATATTATCAAATGTTAAATGTAGAAAAGTTAAATGTTGTGTTTTAGGTTGCTTTAAAAACAGATAGTAGCTATAAATTTTGGGTTAAATATAACCTCTGAAGTTTCAATGAAATGATGGGCTTATAGAACAAATATGCTAACTAAAATGTAAATCTTTGGCAAGTTAGAAGATGATCAAGTATCCATTAACTTTTGGGATTGCTTCTTTTTGTCAGGTGACTTGCTCCTTCTGCTTCCTGTATTCTAATAGGCTCTATTCCTTGAAATTAAAAGTCGTTCATACTTTTAAAACCAATAGACAAGACTTTTTTATGAATATGTAGTAATGTTAACTAAGAGATGGTAAAATAAATTGTAATTATATGGAAATCATCTGTATATTTCCTACTATAATATTAATGTTTTTCCTGAACATTTTATGTAAAGTAGTCACCAGTACAAAAACATGTTTTAGGGGGCTGGAGAGATGGCTCAGTGGTTAAGAGCATTGCCTGCTCTTCCAAAGGTCCTGAGTTCAATTCCCAGCAACCACATGGTGGCTCACAACCATCTGTAAAGAGGTCTGGCGCCCTCTTCTGGCCTTCAGGCATACAGACAGAATATTGTATACATAATAAATAAATAAATAAATGTTTTATTTTAGAACTAATAGGGAATTATATACTCAAATTTGTCCTGCTTGGATGCTTTAATAGTTCTATATAGTAGTCATTTGAAACATGCGAGTTGGGGTTTGTTACTAATATAATGATTTATGTCACAAAGCCTTTATTTATTTGAAAATTTTCTAACAGCTAAGAGTAACACAATAAACTACAAATCTTTTCAGTCCCTTCTGTTCTTTTTACTTTTCCTCTTATCCCAACCATCCCACCCCCTTTCTTACCTGTGTTTGTTTATGGGAGTTACCAGTGATTATTGCTTCATCCATTCTTAGCCCTTTCTAAGGGAAGTTGGCCTTTCTACCCCTCTAGTTTTTTTGGTGGACATTTGTCCCAGGAAACTAGAAGGACTAGAGGGTATAGAAGACTGAAGCAGCTAACGATGAAGTAAAACTCGAACATTCTGAGTACAATTGCCAGAAGTGCTAGACAAGCACTTACGATGGAACTAAATCCTCCTGAGCAAGCTAAGGAGTTGCTTGTAGAGATCTTGTGACTAATACTTCAGACATGCAGAGAGAAAGAGATGCAAATGGGCTGGGGAGGAATAGAAGACAGATAAGGAAAGTGGTAGACATCAGACCTTACAGAGTAAAGGAAAGGTCCTATGTACAAGTGTACAAAGCAGGCCTCTTAGCACAAGTGTACCCTGATGTTGGTCTTTAGCCTTAGTGCTTTCATAACACTCTTCTGATTACTAGGAACAAAGTTCACTCATAAAGATAATGTTTATTAACAATAATAGATAATGATGATGAACATGACAAGGATGAGATATTTATTATAAGAATACACAATACTCAAGGAAGGGGGCCACACTGATGTGGCAGTATTGACCCAACTTCCTGCACATGATATCTGGAAAGGGATAGAAAAGATCCCTTTGTCTTGTTTTCAGCCTGCAAATACATCCCTAACTTGATATTCCTAAATTAAACCAAATTCTTTGTTTTTCTACCAAGAATAGCTTTCTATCATTATGTGGGGAAGAGATCAGTTTCATCGTTGAATGTGTTTTCTAAAACAAAGTTTTTCATTTTTTGCTATTCAGTTACACTAGAACAGTTATAATGTTTCTTTGCATATTTTATTTTATTTTTCTTAAATTTATTTATTTATTAAAGATTTCTGTCTCTTCTCCACCACCGCCTCCCACTTCCCCAATCAACTCCCCCTTTCTCATCAGCCTCAAGAGCAGACTGGGTTCCCTGCCCTGTGGGGAGTCCAAGGACCTCCCACCTCCTTCCAGGTCTAGTAAGGTGAACGAACATCCAAACAGCCTAGGTTCCCACAAAGCCAGTACGTGCAGTAGGATCAAAACCCATTGCCATTGTTCTTGACTTCTCAGCAGTCCTCGTTGTCCGCTATGTTCAGCGAGTGCGGTTTTATCCCATGCTTTTTCAGACCCAGGCCAGCTGGCCTTGGTGAGTTCCCAATAGAACATCCCCATTGTCTCAGTGTGTGGGTTCACCCGTCGCGGTCCTGAGTTCCTTGCTCGTGCTCTCTCTCCTTCTGCTCCTGATTTGGACCTTGGGGTTGTAGTCCGGTGCTCCAATGTGGGACTCTGTCTCCTTTCATCGCCTGATGAAGGTTAACATCCAGGAGGATGCCTATATGTTTTTCTTTGGGTTCACCTTATTTAGCTTCTCTAGGATCACGAATTATAGGCTCAATGTCCTTTATTTTTATGGCTAGAAACCAAATATGCCCCTGGACCCAGCAATACCACTCTTGGGAATATACCCAAGAGATGCCTTATCATACAACAAAAGTATATGCTCTACTATGTTCATAGCAGCATTGTTTGTAATAGCCAGAACCTGGAAACAACCTAGATGCCCTTCAATGGAAGAATGGATGAAGAAAGTATGAAATATATACATATTAGAGGATTACTCAGCAGTAAGAAACAATGACTTCTTGAATTTTGCATGCAA
This sequence comes from Alexandromys fortis, assembly GCF_014885135.2. Lineage (NCBI taxonomy): Eukaryota > Metazoa > Chordata > Mammalia > Rodentia > Cricetidae > Alexandromys > Alexandromys fortis. The sequence continues at coordinate 5,078,775 of NW_026067925.1, read as the reverse complement.
ATGGATGGAAATAGAAAACACTATACTGAGTGAGGTAAGCCAGACCCAAAAAGTGGAACATGGGATATACTCACTCATATTTTGTTTCTAGCCATAAATAAAGGACATTGAACCTATAACTCTGCATATTTTAGAATGGAAATTTCTTTATCCCCTTTGTTGATTTATACATTTTTTGTTTGTTTAACACCAGATAGTGTCTTGAGCTTGTTAATGTAATTGGATTTACCTGTTTTTAACGTATATAGGATCACAAATGATGCTAGTGAAGTATTTCCCAGACAAAACAACAAATTACTGCTGTTCACAAACGAACCTTTAAGACTCATTTATATTTGGCAATGTTTAGTAAACTGTAAAGCAGTATACAGAAGTGAAATATTTTTACCCGAATTAAATTGGTTGTAGGACTCAATAATAGTGTCATAAGGGAAGCTACCACACTGTTGTAAGGGGATAAAGTTTATCCTTTTTTTTTTAAAGCCAAGGTGGAAATGTATTATAGGAATTAGTTGTTGGCATTTGTTGAATGGAGTTCCTTATTTCTTCTGAATGTAATTATCTCTTCTAGAGTGGGCTAAGTCTTTTAGAGTACTGGGATAGTATTGCCATTGATAAATATATTTCAAAGTGAAACTTAAATAGGGATTTTTGATTTTGGTTTGGAATAAAATTTGTAAGATATTTTACTTTAAATGGACTACACCGTTGATTAGACGGATACTTGTGGCAATTGTAGTAGTTCATATTTATGCTTTTACTCTGCTAGAAACTTTGAGGATTTCTAATAATTCCAGTTGAATGCCACAGTGTTTAGAACATAGTTGATTAAATAACATGACACTGTTATCTGAAGAAAAATAGTGATCACATTAAAGTAAATTTATCTGTGTTTAAACTAGTAAACTAGTGGAATATAATTTTTTTCAGAAGAAAAGTCGATAGATATGGGACCTTGATAAATAGTTCATTAGTGCTGTTAAAGTCTTTTTTAATCATTAAAAAACTTTGCTGAATTTTAAAGTAGACAAAAATATTGTCAGTTTATGATTGCATGTGTGTGTGTTTTTAAGCTCTTCTGTACTATATCCTCCTTCTAGTCTAGAACAGTGCTTGGGACTGTTACATAAGTATTCTGTTGTTACATAGTATATTATTGCAGAATTTCCAACAAAACAGAACAAACCTAGGTTGTGTACAATGAACTGTTTCTTCCAGGTTTACTGTGTATATGAGTGAGAGTTCTGTGTGTATCAGTGAAGTGAAACAGATGAGTTTAGTAAAAGATCATTTTCATGCCTACCTTATCTTTGAGGTCGGCTCTAGAAATCTTATCCACTGTCATAGTTTATTCTGTTGGAATTTCAGAAGTACTAACAGCCTAGAAACCCTTCAGAGAACCTGTATTCATTAATTTTTTTGGAGTTAAGGAAAAGGCATTTTGCAAAGTGGACACATTGTTTAATTTTGTTTTGCATTTTACTGGATTGCAGTACTAGGCCAATAAATTAAACCTAGGCAGTTCTGTTGCTAATTACACACAACTTCTCTTGGTATCAGATATTCAAATCCATTTTATGAATATGGTAGAGAGAATAACAACTGTAAAACAAAGCAGTGTGCATGTAAGTGACTGTTAGCGTGCATTTCAGAAAGGATAAATGCTCACCATATGGTACAATTACTGTGTCCAAGTTTTCAAATTAGCTTCTCTCATCCTCCTTATTACTGTCTTTAAAAAGAGAGGAAAAAACCCAACATGATTTATCTACTCTGCAGCAGAACTCTTGACGCAAAACAGCAGCCCAGTTCTGTCCAGTTTTTTTTTTCTTTAGCATAATAGAGGCTGTCGGACTTTTTTATACTAATTACTGTGTGAGCCTCAGATGAACCCCTTCAATTCACAGGGCTTTGTTAAGGGAGGAGCTGTCAATGTGTCTGCCCGTTTGCAGCTGTGCTGTGGCTTTAGCTTGCTTAACATTATGCTGCTTTTTAGACTTAACAGAAGGGATTTTTTTTTTTATTAAGGCAAAGCAGCCTTGTAGCGAAATGGTTTAAGCAGCTGCATTGTAGGGAAGCACAAAGAAGTTATTATTGTGTCTGTTTAGGAGGGGGGAGGATAAAGGGGGAGATATTCGGCTGCTGTTGATGCCGATTGTTGACTTGCCATCTGCCAGATAGGGAGAAGAAAAAAATGACAGCTCCAGCAGGGTGTTCAAGAGGTTGTTTGGAGAGACGCATAAACATGTGCAGATGTCGAACTGAATAATGGCTAGAACTGGAGACGGTTTATGATGCTGCTGATGTTTGTGCATATACAGAATGAATGTATGTGTGGATTTGGTTAACCAAGGGTACATACTAATTATCATTGTTTTCCTGCATACCCCCTCCTCTGATTTTGTTAATTAGTTAAGGGGTATAATACTTCCTCTTCCCTCTCTTGTTCATGTCTAGGTTTAGAAAACAACTTTCTGAAATGGCAATACAAACTTTCTTACTTCTCTGTAATGAAGGTAGATAACCCATTTAGTTAATGTCAGATGTGAATTCCTAACTGGTAACAGGAACTTTTGATTAAGTAATCTTTAGTTTAAGTTACCATTTTCTTAATTATTCCACTGACAGTTTAACTAGTCAGTACTTAAAACTATCATTTAAAACTGTATTTATTTATTCTATAGTTTATCACTAGGGGTAACTTTATACCACATTTATTTTTTTAAGTAATTCTATAAAACGTTGTACCTAGATATTTCCAGTTGTGAAAGAAAAGAAAGAAATTGGTTGCACAGAAATCAATTCTTTTTTTTAAAAAAAAAATACCAGTTCTCTTGTTTTTGTTACTATTAATAATAGGAATTTTCATCAAGCATTGATGAGTTGTTTTTCTTTCTTGTCATTTTATATTATTAGGTCTTAGATTTTTGAATATCTAGAATTCTCTGTGCACATAGATAGAAATAACTATTTATGCAAATATTTTACTTTAATCTCAAATAAGATGATACAGTGGTTTTATATTGAGATTTTCAAAGTTTTTGTTTAGAACACTTCAAGTTTTGGTAAAATTTTAAAGTTCAATCAGAGTATGAATAAAATGACTAGAAAAGAGAGCACTGTTCTTAGATTTCTGTTTTAAAATGCTGTTTGGATTTTTAGTTTAAAAAAGAATATGTTAGATGAATTCCTAAGAAACATTGTTTACTTTGAGTTTTGGTACACTTATGCTTTTCTAAACACAAAAGATCTTGTAGCATAATTGTCAAGTAAGAATACCTAAATGGTTGAAAGGCCAGTATCCTGGCAGCCTTGAGTCCAAAGTAATGTCTTTCTGAAAGGGTTATTTTCTACTCATAAAGAAATTGAGTCAGGTCTTTTAGGGGAGGGGGAAATGGTTTTTTTGTCAGTTTCTTCTCTAGCTACTCTAATCTGTACTTGCTGAGAAAACACAGATAATCATCAGTTTCACTGGGCTTCTACTTTATCTCCTGTATTTCTTTCATTTTGAAAATGTAGAATTATGCGTGTATTATTTGTAGTTCCACAATCAGTACTGATATCCCTCCTAAGTTTGGGACAAGCAACTGACATTTTCCACATAGACGTTTTGTTAAATTGAGAGTGTGATTTGCCAGAGGTCAGTATGTTAATGAGCAGCTGACTAAAGCAAGCTTGAAGAAAGCAAACTTGCCTGTCTATGCTATATTAGTCATTTATTTTCTCATTTCTTCAGAGCCATTTAATAAACCTTAATACAGGCGAGTACACACAGAGAAGTGATTTAAATATTCAAGACAGAGTACTTTTGAAGTTAAAGGGACTAGATTTAAATATCACTAATATAGGTGAGCTTATAAAAGTCACTTAAACTTCTGGAAGCTTTGAAGGAAATTATAACAGCCATTGAAGGAACCTGAAAAGACTAAATAAGATATATATTTAGCATGTCTGAACAAAGTCAGTACTAGCTGTTAGGAGTACTTCATTTTTGTTTGGTGTTGATGAATGTCTAGAGATTGTAGATGTTGCAGTTAGTATTTACAAAATGTTCTATTGGGAAGTGAGCACACCAGTTTCTAGAGGATGTTTTAAGGAAGTGGTCACACAGATCGAAGATTCTTATTTCAAAATCCAGTTTTTAGTGACTTACTGTTGTTCATAAACCTGAAGGGAAATCACTCGTTTAAAGAGAATGTGGAGAAAGCTGTTGAATGTCAATACTTTGGAGATGTGGTATAAATGGCTTTCCCTAATAGTTTCATAGTGTATACTATAAATTCATTTTCCTATTTAAAAATAGGTATACAATTGCTATGAAATAAGCCATCTTTAATTTAATAGTAATCTCAAATTATTTTTGGAGGTATGTTTGTTTTTTTTTTCTGCTATGGCAAATGCTAGTAGTGAACAAATAGAACTAAAAGTATGGCTTCATCTCCTGAGGAAGTTTAAAACATTGTTTGATTGTCAGAACTCTTTACTTTGCAGATAAAAAATGTTGTCAGGCTCCCCTTTGGGCTAAGTGCCAGGGTGGATGGAGGTGTTTCCTTGGAGTAATTAAGAGGAAATGCCTTTATTGAGCTGAGTCATTGAATTCTCCAGAGTATGAGTAATTCCCACACAGATGTAGCTGGTAGTTTTTAAGGTTTTTCTTTCGAAATGTTTCTGTTAAGCATGTACTCTGTTAGTACAAAGCAGTAACTTGGAATGATGATTCAAGCAAGGTGTGTTGCACCTAGGGGAGTGCCTTACTCCGCACTAAAGTGTGCTTCTTAGGAGTAGAGAAAATGACAGTGGAGAATTTCAAGCAAAAAGTGGTTGTAGTAGGAAAAGTGGTGCATGACTTTAATCCTGGTAATCAGGAGGGGGAGGCAGAGGCAAGTGGATACTGTCCTTTGATGCCAGCGTGGTCTACATGTCAAGTTACAGAACAGCCAAAGCTACAAAGAGAGACCCTGTTTCCAAAAGCCAATAATAATAGTAATAATGATGATGCTTTACTCACATAATACTGTAAAAAAAAACCCTGTTTACCAGATGTAATTTACATGAAAAAGAAATGGGACTGTTTATGTCTGTGAACTGTTGTGTGACAGATGAAGAAGCCACCTAAAAATGATTGTAAAGGCATTTTCATAAATGAATAAAACTGTACTACATGTATTTTCAGGACAACTGAAAAAAGATTTAGGATCTAGTTTTTGTGGTATATGAATGTATTTGAATTTTGCCTCAAAAATTACATGAATAGTAATTTTAAAAAATATTGGCCAGTGTGTTGAAAACAGAAGACTATTTCACTGTCTGACATACTCTTTAAAGCATCCTGCGAACTGTTTTGGGTTAAAGTTTTTAATGTGTTTTTAGTCTCATGAAAATCTGGTTGAAGATGTTGGTAAACTTGGTAGCACACTTTTAGAACAGAAAACGATTAGACAGAAAAGTGGAAAGGCCTAAGTCTAAGTAGTTGGAGGGCATTCCTTCATCTCTCCCCTCCTTTTTGTTAACTAAGCAACTCAGTTTGTTTGAGAATGGAACACGGCGTCAAAGTTCATTATTTTATACTTGTAAGTGAAAACACGTGGAACAGCAGCTGTCGCTGCCTGGCATCTTTCTGAAGAGATATTAGTGTGTGTGTGTGTGTGTATGTGTGTAGAACATTATCAAATGGCCATTGTTTCCTTCTCTGTGTTTGCGATTAGTTCACTCTACTTTCTGGTTTGGTTACAAAGATTTGGAATTTAATTTTAATTTTTTTCTTCCCAATTCCCCCAAGACATTCATGGAATAGTGTAGTTTCAAAGTAATACTTTTTAAAAATTTTACTAATAAAAATGTTAAAGGTCTGGGTTATTCAGAGTTTAAAAAATTAACATACTTGGTAAGTGGGAATTAATACCTTAAATTATAGGGAGAAAAAGACTTTTCTAAAAGATATATAAAAATCTACATTAAAAACTCAGTTTAAGCATATGTCAACTGATTGGCTGTGTAAATGTAAATTTTCTGTCACTGTCTTGTAATAATTTTCATCTCCCTTCAGTATGCCGCTTTTTAAGAGCTAGGGATTTTCTTTCCTTTTTACATATTGTGTGTTTTCATGTTATTGGTATGAAGTTTAGGTGTGACTAATCATCAGTTAACTTATACATAAAACTATGATGGTAAGATTAACATTTTTATAATGCTAAATATATGATCTATCACACTACTGAATTTTACAGGGTTATAATCTATTTTATGAAAATGGTCAATAAATTAATTGTAGAAAGCATTTCCCCACATAATGTACTTTTTGAGGAATAAAATAAAATATCCAAGGTTCTCTGAGCTAGTATGGAGACCAAAGGTGTTTTCCCTTTGAGAATTAGTTGTGAAAACTCTGTGCTCTACAGTTAACTCACCTTTGCATTGGCTTTTATTAATTAACGAATAACTTATTACAAATAAGCTTACTGGTTGTTTGTTGCTTTTAAGAAGAAATTTTGGGGTTAATCTTAGTTGTTAATCTGTGAGTTATTACTAAGAATGTATATTGCCTTATAATTTAAAAACTATAAAATGACTGTTCTACAGAGAACAGCACAATATGTGTGTGTGTGTGCGCGCGCGCGTGTGCTTATGTATAACTTAAAATAAATTTCTTTTTTTTAAATTTATTTATTTATTAAAGATTTCTGTCTCTTCCCCACCGCCGCCTCCCCTTTTTTGGGGTGACTTTTATAAGATACTTCCAGACATTTTTCTTCCTGATATCTTGTTTTTTTCTTTAAAGTTACTACAAGCATTTCAAAATAACCATTATTATGTCCATATACAAATGATGATAAAGATAGAAATATTAATATATAATGAGGAACGTTATGCTCATTTCCATTTTTTAAATCTGATTTTCATTAGAATGAGATGTAAATGTTGTTTCCTGAAATATTTGGCCATGTGTTAGGTAATACTGCCCTCAGAGGGCCAAGGTAAGTAAATTCATTTTTAACATTGAAAATTGGCTTCCCTGGTATTTCTCCGATGTATAAGCTTGATTTGAAGAGGAGAATGAGTTTATTTGAACAATTGAATAGTGTTTTATTTCTTGTTGCTTTTCTTTGATTTGCTCTGTCTTTTTAAATGAAATAAAAGTATCTGGGCTCTTCAATTTGATGATAACATTTAAGCACAGTTCTTTCTTGAGAAAATTTCTAACAGCTGACTGGCCACAAATTGCTACATTAGCTCCATATTCAAAGAGGATAAGAAAATCACCTATCTGGGAACGTCAAGGGGATTCTACTTCTGTGTGTTTTACTTTTTCATGCATTTAACTATAGATATTAAAGTATTATAAATTATTTGTCTTTAAAATAATTTTTGTTCTTACATTTGAATTGTATATAACAGGATTCATTGAAATAGAAGTTTATTTTCTTTTCAATTTAAAAATTAAAAAGTTTAAAATTTTAATCAAGAATATGTACTTTGCTAATATTTAATGGTTATATATAAGATATTAACAGTTAAAAATGTAATTTTTCCAAAGTAATTTTAAAAGCCTAGTAAGTAGTTTAATGTTTCTAAAGTCAGAGTGAGAATACGTTGTACAATAAAAGAGGAAGCACAGGAAAGGAATAATGTTAAAAAATGAGATACAGCCTTTGCATTGTTCTTTTCAAGTAGCATTTTTGATGAACTAAAAAGAAATGAAATGCTTAAGTAATCTATCCACTTTATTGCATTTCCAGGATTACTTGATATTGAATTAAGAAAGAAAATTTCTATGAGAGTATTGGCAGTTTTTTTTTTTAAATTGAGATTATTATTAAAGAGAATGGGAAATAACAAAACAGGATCAAGTATAGTAAATAATGAAGTTGACGTTTTTTCATGTATTGTGTTGCACGATTGTGCAGAGGGTTTAGAAGTCAACGTAAGGTGCCTTCATCATTCTCTATCACTTTTTTATTTTTTTGAGGTAGAAGTCCCTCGAAGTTCACATAATCAGCTAGACTGACTGGTTTGTGAGCTCAGAGATCACTTGTCTCTGCCTCCCAAGTGCTGGGAATACAAACTTGTGCCATCATGTCCAAGTTTCTTATGCAGATTCTGGAGATTGAAGTCAAGTCTTCATGCTTCTGTGCCAAACACTTTACCAAATATCTTTCTAGCCCTCGAATTTCTTTTATTTGCCTTAAAAAGATAAATATTTAATGCTTGACTACATGTATCGTCACCTTCCCTCCTCCCTAAGTCTTTTCATTGCTTTTCTTTTTATCATAGGGTAGTTTAGTTTATTAGCAAACAAATAGATGATACTTACTGTTAGTAGACATTTAGTTTGTTATAAATATTAATCTATTTTCTCTGTTACTGTTGTCCCCATTTTTCAGAAGAGGAAACATGTATAGAGAGACTGAGTGCCAAGTTTGTAAAAGAATGTTGTTCATATAGCTGTGTGTTCAAGTATCATCTCTGTCCTCTACTGGCTTTTCCTTATGTCTCAGTTCCTTATGACTATCTCTGCAGTGATGATGTTACAATGATTGCCTCTCATTTTTGTGAGAACATCCCTTTAGGGAAACATGAACACAGGGCTTAATTGAGAACTTTCGTGTTTTCTTTGTTTCTGTGTTCCCTTTCGTTCTTTCAGCCTGTAATCTGATGGTGATGAATGTCTGAGATTCATGTTTAAGAACGAAGAAGGAAGAAGAGCAGAGTTTTGAAGGGCTTGGAATTACCATTAAAATGATAGCAGCTATGGGTTTGAAGTTCTGTCATTTTTAGCGTTCCATACCACTAGAAAGTGACCATTGGAGAGATTCGTAGGAAGATCTAAGATAAAGCAGAATTATTTCCACTAATTTTTTTAAGTGGGGAATGAAATGGGTCAGGGGTTGAACTACCTGATGTTTTTTGCCCCATATAGCACAGGCCTCCTGAATAGCAAGCACTAGAGCTTCTTAGTACTTGCACAATAGACACCAAAGGGGAGGCAGAGAGTGATCCCAGGTTTGTAGTATACTGAGATGTCCTGAGTTTTTCTGCCATGAGTGTAGTCTTTCAGAATAGTGGTAAGCTCTTTATTTATTCAATTAACAGTAATTTACTAGCCTGATCTATTCCAGGCATTGAACAGACATGGTTAGTAGGTTTTTGTGTTATGGTTACATTGTTTCCATATTTGATTTTATAAAGACTATTTATTATGATTATATTACATATATTGTTTAGACTTAAATATTTAGTGGATGACATGATAAAAATGGAAAATATTTACAGTATAGATGCTAATTTTTATAATGAAATTATATATTTATATTAATCCATTTCTTTGCAGAATTTTTTTTTTTACTATTTTGTTTTGTTTTGAGGTATGGTCACTCTACATAGTGCTCACTATCCTGGAACTCACTATGTAGATCAGGCTGGCTTCCAGAGATCTGCCTCCCTCTACCTTTTCAGTACTTTTAATATTTCCTCATTACTAAAATAGTGTAGAAATGACTTCCTATTCAAGAATAGTATGGTGTAGAAATGGAGAGTTTTTGCAGTAGTGTAGAAAAGCAAAGCTCTGCTTTCACATTCTAAAAGGGTGTAAGTGGAAGCAAAATAATAATTTAGCTCACATTTAACCCAGCAGGAAGCTGAGTACAGATTGAGTAATTCTCCACAACATATCTCCTTCTATGTAAACTAATTTCATGGTTTATTCTTCATTAAATTGCCAGGATGCTATTTTCTGCTGGTGAGAATATGTGTGTCAGTGTGTGTTCTCTACTCCCCTTGATTTTCGCAGTAAAATTTGATACCATAATATTGTTAGGACGTTGTTGTGTTTAAAAGAATAATAAAAAGGCATTATTTCTTGGTGTAAAGTATGATGTTGCCTAAAAACAATAGGAACCAAGGTTTTATTAACAAGTTCCTGCGTATCATTGGACAAATATCAGAACGCTTAAAGGTGAGGTGTAATTATTCAGGTTCTAGAATTACTTAAATAAATTACTGACAGATCACCACTCTGAGGTCTTAGAGAGGTTGAAGTTGACCTTCTAACATCTTACAGAAATGGTTCTCAACTTTCCTAATGCTGCAACCCTTTAATGCAGTTATGTTGTGGTGACCCTAACCATAATTTTTTTGCTACTTCATAACTAATTTTGCTACTGTTATGAATCATTATGTAAATATCTGTGTTTTCTGCTGGTTTTAGGCAACCCCTGCGAAAGGGTCATTGGACCCCCATAGATGTCACAGCAGGTTGAGAACTGCTGACTTACAATATTAAGTTCCTAGATTTTTTTTTAAGTGCTTCAGCTTTGAATCAAAACCTGGACCCTAGTCTTCCTTAGGAAGTAGACATGGAAACTGTACTTAATATAAAAATGACAAGTTCATGCATTATGCAGTGGAAGCAGAATTTTTTGACTATATTTCTCAAAATAATCATGAAGGAACATATGGAAAAGCAGAAAAATGTGGGTACATCTGGAAAGCTTTTAAGACATCTTGGAAGTACAACACAGAATCATCAAAATGGTAAACAACTTCCATGCTTCCAGTTGCAGTGGTGATATTATTGTCCAGTCCAGGAGCAGTCAAACCTCTGCAAGATGAGAACAGGAGTGCCTCTTTACCTATAGCCAGCAAAGCGGCAATGGAATGCTGAACCTTTGAAAGACTGGGTGCTGAAGTCACCCCCAGACAACAAATAGTATCAAGTACGTTTTTTTTCTCTAGGCACATGTATAGAAATTTGGGAATGGCAGAGAATTAGAGATGTTGCTGTTATTTACTGTGGCTAAAGACAGTGCATAGATCTCATAGTTCAACACTGGTTAGTTAAAGGAGACTGACGTGACTCCTTCGTTGAAGGAATCAATGAAGGAAAATGATACAACTGTTTTTCATCAGGAAAGAGTAAATACATTTTTATTTAGAAAACTTTTGTTTTGAGTGCATCTATGTCCTAAAGTATTTTGTCCGAGCTGATCTCAAACTTCTGGGTACAAGGGATCCTCTTTTCAGATTCCTGAAATATCTGGGATTGCAGATGTGTACCGGGCCCAACTTTATTTCTCATTAAAATCTCTCATGTCTTTACTTTCTGTATTTCATTCTTAGGAACTTCTTACTAGACTTAAATTTTTATGACAGTTGAACTATACCTGTCTTGTTCATTTCTACATCTTAGTACTTGTATGTACTTCAATACTAAATATTTTTAATTTTTTAGGATTTATTTTTTCTTTGTATGGGTATTTTGTCTGCATGAACGTCTGTACAACCACTAGTTCATAGGCCAGAAGAGGGCATTAAGTCCTCTGGAACTGGAGTTACAGTCAGTTGTAAGCCACTGTGTGAGTGCTGGAAACTGAACCTGGGTTCTCTGTAAGAGTAGTCAGAGCTCTTAAACAGCACCATCTCTTTAACCCCACAACATTAAATATTTTTTTAGCAATACAGCCTAATTATACACTCTTTTTCTAAATTCTAAAAGCATGTTTTCAAGACATAGTCTTTGATCTGTGGTGCTCAATGACCATCAACCACTTAGAATCAGTGACCTATATTGCTTATAAAGGCCTATATTGCCTTTGGTGTGTTTTGTAGACAAATTCAGGTTTTTTTTTAGCTTATTCAAACTAGCATATATTCAAAGCCAATAATAGCAGTTAATCAGTAATATCAAAAATAGAATTTATTACTTTTAATTTACTGAAATCAAAGAAATAGCATTTGAATGACCTAGTGAAAAGGAAGTGACAATCTAAACAGTAAAAAAATTTTTTTTTATTGAGAAAAGGAAAAAAAAAGTTTCCGCCTCCTCCCAGCCTCCCGTTTCCCTCCCCCTCCTCCCACCCTTCTCCCCTCCCCCCACTCTTCTCCCCCTCCCTCTCCAGTCCAAAGAACAGTCAGGGTTCCCTGCCCTGTGGAAAGTCCGAGGTCCTCCCCCCTCCGTCCATGTCCAGGAAGGTGAACATCCAAACTGGCTAGGCTCCCACCAAGCCAAAACATGAAGTGGGATCAAAACCCCGTGCCATTTTCCTTGGCTTCTCATCAGCCCTCATTGTTCGCCATGATCAGAGAGTCCGGTTTTATCCCATGCTTTTTCAGTCACAGTCCAGCTGGCCTTGGTGAGCTCCCAATAGATCA
>NW_026067925.1:5042815-5066366 GCF_014885135.2 Alexandromys fortis | reverse complement strand
TTTTTTCGAGACAGGGTTTTGCTGTGGCTTTGGAGCCTGTCCTGGAACTAGAGACCAGGCTGGTCTCGAACTCACAGAGATCCGCCTGCCTCTGCCTCCTGAGTGCTGGGATTAAAGGCGTGCACCACCATCGCCCGGCTCTGATAATCATTCTTAATGGAATGATTTACTATTCTTCTAATTATAAAACATATCCCTTAGATTTAAATAATACATTTTTATAAGGACAAAAATTTCATTTTTAATAGTTGCATTTTTATGTAGTCCTTTGAAATTACAAAGTATTATAATACTTCATTGCTTTGTGAAGAATACAAAATAAAATTATTAGGATTGTTTTAAAGACATCTACAAAGTATGATAATGATAAGTTCAATAAGAAACCTGTTTCTTCTCCCTGAGTGACATGAACAGGCTTCCACTTATAGCTTATTTGACACCTTCGCATAAAAATGCAACAGGCAGTTTTAAAGAGTGCAGATGTTGTGCTATACTTAACATAATGTGCTTTCCTATATAATATTTGACTTTAAGATAATTAAGCTATTATCATATAATGCTGCACTGTACAATATTTTTTGTTTTGGGGATAACATTTACTTATGAATTATACTGTAGAAAGAAATCTCCTTTTTCTTCTAGGAAGCTCACGTGTTTATATTTAATTTGTATCTATCAACAAATAACTAAATGTTTAATATGATGTGAACCATGAAATTAAACAGATATTTATGCTAATGGTAACAGTAAACCCCTTTTTATCTGATGTTAAAAATGAAACCCATGAAGATTTCTATTTTAGAGTACTGGTGGAGATAATTTATGGAAAGATTTAAGTTTTGTCTTTACTGAAAGGTGCCAGATTCTTTTGTGTGTTGTGTAACAAAATTTATTAGGATTGTATGTGTGTATGTGCATGCATGTGCATATGCACACATGCATACATGTATGCTTTCAAAAGTATGAAAGGTGGCATCTATGTTTGCAGGTGAACACATATTTGTGAGCATGTGAGTTTGGAGGCTAACGGCTAAAGTCAGCTGCCTCCTCCTATTACTCTCTGCCTTATATACTGAGGCAGGGTTTCTCACTTGAACCCAGAACGTGCCGATTCTGCTAGTCTAGCCATATTGTTCCAGGGATCTCCTGCCTCTACCTCGCACATGCTGGGATCACAGCCTGAAATTTCTATAGGTTCTGGGGATCTAAACTCTTGTGGACAGGCTTGCACAGCAAGTGCCTTTGCCTGCTGAGCCATCTCCTAAGCTCCTAGAAATTCTTAAAATATCATTTATGTTTATCAGTTCATAAAAATTGTTCATAAAGAGCAGGGGGGGAGGCTAAAGCTAGAGGATTGCTGAGCTTAGTTCAAGCCAAGCCTGGACGGTATAAGAAAATCCCATCAATAAAGGAAAAAAGTTGTGAAAGCTCTGAGACTTCTGTTTGCCTTTCTGCTATTTTATCTTTGTCTTCAAGAAGTAATATGATTTGAACTAATGCTGTAGTTAGATACTGTATATGGCATAGTTCTCGTTCTCTCTCTGTCTCTCTCTGTCCCCCCCCCTTTTGGTTAGTAACAGTATTTCATGGCTAGAGATAACTATTCTGTTTAAAAGCATGCACTACTCTTGAGAGGATTGCAGTTTGGTTTCCAACACTCCTGTCAATATGTGCTAAACTACCTGTTTCCAGCTCCATGGGATTTGACACCCTATTCTGGACCCTGGGGGTATCTGCAGTCACTATATATATATATGCGCCCCACATATGGATTAAAATAATAAAAAGAGATATTAAAAATATTTATATACCTGTCACTAGTTTGAAAGACTTTTGTTGATAATATATACTTATTAATGTTTTATGATTAAGTGAATATACCTAAATAAGTACATTGCTGATTATGAATCAGTTAGCAATGATTCTATTTAGTGACAAAATCTAATACTTAATCTATGACAAGAAATATTTTAAGAGTTTCTATATTATGTCAGCTGTCTGATAAAGTAAAAAAAAAGAACAAAATGTGTCTTCAGGTGAATGATTTTCTGAAGGAAAAATGGTGCAGATGAGTAATCAAAGTATTAAATTATTAAAAACAACTGTTTTGGTTTTTACTGAATCTTAATTATAGAGTTTCTTTTGTAAGTCAAGTTAAAAAAATTGCCTCACTAAAATTTTGAAAGCCACTGTTCAGGACATTTTATATCATAATTTACTTGTTACACAAAAGTGACTTCATTTTTTGGCATTAATGTATGCTTTCTTCATGTAGGAGAATATATAAAAAATTGGAGGCCAAGATATTTCCTTTTGAAGACAGATGGTTCATTCATAGGCTATAAAGAGAAACCTCAAGATGTGGACTTACCTTATCCCCTCAACAACTTTTCTGTAGCAAGTAAGTATATAACAATTGTTAATTCATCTTGGGTTCATTTATTTGCATGGCTTTATGTGTCATATGTGTTAATGTATCTGAAAAACCAGTACAAAAGTTTAGGTTTACATTTAAATCCAAAGAAATTATAAACTCTGCAAGAATTTTCAGCTCTTTAAGATAGAGACTTCAATCTTATGCAGTGAAATATAGTTTTATTATTTTATATTTAGAGTTTGAATGTGAAAAATATAATTGCCCAACTATGTGTCTTATGTTTTTCATTATAAAATAAACATAAGGAACTGTAAAATTGGGCCTAATATCTTATGTTATTTACTACATTTCCTCCAGAATTCCGTTGCAATGTTTGGTTGGTTGGTTGATTGATTATATAAATGTTTTCTATTAGAAATCATTTTCTAAAATTATTTTATATTTTTAGTTATAGTTGTATTTTTTATTAATAGTTAACAAAATGACTGTGATAATATTACATTGATTATTTTTATACTTATTTTTATGTTATGACCAAGCTCTTAAATGGCTTATACTTACTGATCCAATAAAAGGATCTTGCTGTGCTAATTTAGATAGAGCATTTTTTAAGTTCAAATTTGAGTATGTAAGAACTAGGCAGAGATAAAAATTTTAACTAGACAATCTCCTGTACTCTGTTTTAATTGGATTTTATCTGTTAGATATAGTTGAAAAAAATTGGAGGTAAAACTGAAGTTTATAAACATAATTATAAATCTTATAAAGAAAATCTTATAAAACATTTAAGTATTACAAAACTAATTTTAACTTATAGGAACTTCAACTTTATTTTCAGTTTTTAAAATAAACCTAAAAGAGTATGGAATTACAAATAATTGTAGAATACTAACTTTATTATTCCAGGTTTTTTATCTAAAAGTTTTTTATATGCAACATGTTTTGGTCATGCCCGTTACCCTCTTGGATATGTCTCCCAGATCCTTCCTGAGAACTAATTTGAAATCCTCTTCATTCATGTCAGGAAATTTTCTTGTGGATTTTTTTTTTTAGTTTTGAAATGAAAGCTCCCTGTCATTATATAAATTATACATACACATTTTTTTGTATGTGCTTGTTCATGTGTGTATTAAGGAAAACAGCCTTTTCAGCATCAAAACATGTTCATTATATATTAATTGCTCTACTAAGAAAGAAATTATTTTAAATCATTTTGACAATTGGAACAGTATCTTTTGAGTTTTTAAGTTGTTTTAAGATATGTATTTTCAGTCTAAAGGTATTTTGGTTGAACAGTTGTTTATTAAGGTGATAGAAATTAATCTTTTAAGCAGTTTCCATGTACTGCCTAAATAGTTTGTTTATTTTACGAGCAGTTCTATTGGTTTGTCTGAAATAATTTCTGAAAGTGCAGAAAAATCTTTCTCTGCTGATCAAAATGCAGCATTCTTTGACCTTATGAAATTTCACACCCCAACAAGTTTTAAAGACATACTGTATGTCACAGTCTGCCAACATCTGCTCTCACACTTCCACTGGCAGAGGCTGAAATGAATGTGTACTGTGGAAAGAGATCCTATTTAGTGACTGACAGCTTTTCTACAGAATAAATAGCGGTTGACATCTGTAATTTTTACTTGCACAACCAAATACTTGTTGGTACTTGACTTTCACAGGTAAAGTTGTAGTTGAACCCCAAATTTTCAGGATTATTACCTTAGATCTTACTATGACTCCATCATTTAATTTTTTTAATTTGTAAGGCTTTATGGTAACCTTAAATTATATACATAATTAAGGGAATAATACCTTAATTGAAAGGACATGAATGAAAGAAAAGGTCCTAATTTCAACTTTGGCACATGCCCCGAGTGTGTTTAGAAGCAGATCTTTTTTTTATTTTTTGCATTCAAAAGTATTTATTTTATTTTTATTTAAAAATTTTCTGCCTCCTCCCCGCTTCCCATTTCCCTCTCCCTCCCCCCACTCCTTCCCCCCTGCCCCCACTCCTTCCCCCCTCTCTCTCCAGTCATTTTTTTAAACTCTGATCATAACACTTCAGTCATCAGCATCCTGGACTTTGTAAGGTAGAGTTTGAGCAGGCCCATGAAGATTAAGTAAATAAAAACTAATTCAAACAAAGGAGGAGGTATTAAAGGCAGAGAGTGACAATTTTTTTTTTTGAGACATTGTTCAGGAAAAAACCCTGCACACCCTATTTTCTTTGGCTGATAGTTCTTTACTTGCCTTGGCCTACATTGCAGTATTGTTCTCAAAGAGGCTGGAGAGATGGCTCAACAGTTAATAGTACTTGTTGACTATGGCTCACAGCCATCTGAAACTCTGATTCCAGGGGATCTGACACCCCTGGCCTCCATGAGCACCTTTATGCATGGGGAACACATTCGGATAAGCAGGCAGACACATATGAACATAAATAAAAATAAATTTTCAAATTTAAAAGAATTTGACTAGTTTAGTATTTCTCAGATATATTAGAAATACTATATTTTCCGTTGATAACTACAATTGGAGTCCCCTATTCTTTTACTAATTAAAAAATGTTCCTTCATGAGCTGGCTTGGGAGATGGGTCAGTTGATTTATCGGCTTTCTGTGCTGAAATGAGTGCCTGAGTTTGAAATGAGGGCCCAGCCACCCTCTAAAACAGGTGCAGCAGAGCATGCCTTTATTCTAAGTCTTCAGTGGCAGGGACAAGCTGCTTCATGGAGCTCATGGCTTGGTCAACCAGCCTAATCAGTGCACTCCAGGTTTAGTGGTGGATTACCTCAAAAGTAGTCTGGCCGTCACATATATGTGCACACACAAGTGCTAATATGTACATATATTTTTATGTATATGTACATATATATGTGGACTTAAGTATAGTTTCACAGAAACAGGCTTTTTACTCATTTGAAAAAAATTTTTAAAAAAACTTGAAAGATTTATTTATTTTTTCTCTCCAATCTTATATTTGGTTTTCGTCCCTTCTTCATAACATTGCCCAGGTTAGGGGTATATCTCAGTAGTAGAGTACATGTTTAGCATACATAAGACCCTGAGTTTGAGCCTGGTGTTGGTTATGTACACCTTTCACCCTAGCGCCTCGGAGGCAGAGGCAGGTGGATCTCTGAATTAGAGGCCAGCCTGGTCTACAAAGTAAGATTCAGGACAGCTAGAACTGTAACAAAGAGACATCCTCTCTTGAAAAACAAATAAATGAACAAACAAAAAGACTGGGTTTAGTTCCCAAGTATATGAAAAAAAAATTCTCAAAATCCTTCTATTCTCGGTGATTCCATTTTTTTCTTTAAGGATTTCTTTTTATGCACATGAGTACTCTATCTGCATGTACATCTGCATGCCAGAAGAAGGCATCAGATCACTCTAGGCAACTGTGAGCCACTATTGTGTTGATGGGAATTGAACTCAGGAAGAACAGCCAGTGCTTTTAACGACTGAGTCATCTCTCCATCCCCTAGTTCTACTTCTTAACTGCTGTATCTGACTTCTTCTCTTATCTATTTCATCGAAACCACTTTTACTGATTTCTTCAGTGGTTACCTCATTTCTAACGGGGAGGAGAGTAAACATTTTTTCTTCCTATATTGAGTTCATGGCTAAGGACTCTATAAACTCTATAAAAGAAAAGCATACACATACATTTTTTTCAGCATTGATATTTGTCTAGACTTTAGAAACTAAGATTCAAAGAAGACTTGTATGTTTTTGTGTTTTGGGTTCCCCACTAAAGTTTCACTGTATAGCCCTGATTGGCCTGGAACTTTCTATGTAGGCTAGGCTGACTTCATACTGACAGAGATCTTCTTCCCTAGGCATCCCCAGCGATGGAATTCAAGGCATGTGGATTAATGAAGAGGTAGATAATCATGGGGAAATATGACTGAGAATATGGATTATAATAATGGTAATAGGTTGGGGAGACCTGAGCAAGGCCTGTGTGTTGAGAACTGCGTAGATGAGGATATTTCCCTAGGAATAGGAATGGTACTTGTTAGAGGAGGAGCTAAGACCTGCTGCACAGGAGACTCAGCAAGTCTTTACTAGGTTAATGACTTGTTCAGGGGAAATGGGATGGGCATGAGAACATGGAACGTGACTTTCTTGCTTTACTTTTTCCTTAAATACCGAGGTAAAAAACCCTCATTAAGCTTAAACTTAATTTTCAGTTTTAATTTGTTTTCTGGATTGGCATAGAGACTACATTTTATCTGCTGACCAAGATTTGAGATTGTCTTTTACTCTGTGTTGTGTGGTTTCTCTGTGTCCTTGTGTTTTCCTTTGCATTGTGGATAATTTGTGTACAGTAAAGTATATAGTATTTAAGAAACCTCTGGCTCAGGACTTGATCACATTTTTCCTGAACTTGTAGTTACAAACTGTCCACCTTATTCCCACTTTTTCATGTATTCAGACCAAGCTGCTCTCCTGAGAATTATGTTGTCACATTTCACTTAATTTCACTATTAAGTTATTGCCACCATAGATGTTTTATAGCCTTTACTTGTCCTAGACTGTTCTCAAGATGGTTCTTATTTTTCCCCTAGTTATTCAGTGTTTCAGTTCTGCCTCTGCTGGAGCAGAAACCTGGATCTGTTCCCCTTCTTTTCTTTTCCTTCATATCTTTACCACACTCTCAGTTCATATCTAGTTCTGCTTATTTTATTCTTATATTTGAATCTACATAGTAAGTATGTAGGTATTTGAACATACTAGATTCAAATATGTAGGTTCAAACATAAGAATTGTAATGATTTTCCCGGAAAGAATCACTCTCTTACTCTCCGATGCAGATTCTTACTAGCTTCTCTGCCTCTAGTTTGTGCCATTCCTATTCTTCCTTCACTCGTCTGTCAAAATGATCTTTCTAAAATTACATCCTAACTATGCCATCCATCCCCCCACAAAAACCCTGCTTTGGATCTCCATTGCCTACTGGATGACATCCAGCTCCCTTAATGTATCATACCAGGATCTTTTCAATCTGGCCTCTTCTTTCAGCTCCTCCTTCATGTCTCTCTGTCTGCAGTTCTGCTCAACACTGCTGAGCTGCTTACAACTCCCTTGGGACTTTGCTGCTCCTCTACTCCTTCGCTTGTCTTCTGACTGGAATGGCCTTAACTTCTATTTGGCTGTGCAATTTTCTTTTGTTCTTTAATTCATATTTAAATTTCTTTTTTTTCTGTTTTTTTGAGACAGGGTTTCTCTGTGGTTTTGGAGCCTGTCCTGGAACTAGCTCTTGTAGACCAGGCTGGTCTCGAACTCACAGAGATCCACCTGCCTCTGCCTCCCAAGTGCTGGGATTAAAGGCGTGCGCCACCACCGCCTGGCCATATTTATATTTCTTTGCTCATTCATTCCTTCAAAATTATTCCCTTGCCTTTCTCAAACAGGTGTGTGTGTGTGTGTGTGTGTGTGTGTGATCTTTTTGGTTATCTATTTCATGAATATGTCCCACCTTACTGATCTGAGTTATTTTAGGTGAAGCAGTTTAATCTTATCTCCTAGTGTCTATATATTATGATTTTAATAGTTATTCTTGATGATCTGAGAACATATTGTGTTAATTTCTTCTTTTTATATAAAAAATGAAATCTTTGAAATCAGTTTTGTTTAATGTTATCTTAGTAGGTAATGCTTTTTAAATATCAAGATTAAAACTATGTAGTCTAGGCTGAAGAGATGGCTCAGTAGTTAAGAGTGTATAATATTGACTTGAGTTCAACTCAAAGCCCTTATATCAGGTAACTCCAGCTTCAGGGAAACTGACACCTCTGGCCTCCATAAGTACCAGCCTCACTGGTACAGAACCAGTCTCTCATATATATTTAAAAATAAAAAAAATAAAATGAACCTCTATTGTTTAAATGTCTTCATAATAGAATATTATGTTAGTTATTATGTACTTCTCACTATCATGCAGTGCCTAAAAAAGCAACTGAAGGCAGGAAGGTTTACTTTGGCTCATAACTTTTGAGGTTGTCCTCAGTGCAGGTTCACAGCGAGGCATGACTTTGTGGTGAAAGCATGTACCAGGGAAAAATGCTTTACCTTACGATCAGGGAGCAAAAAAGAGAAAGGACCAGGGTCCTATAATGGCCATCTTCAAGAATATGGTACCAATAACATAAGTTCCCAGGAGGCCCATTGTTTAAAGTTTCCGCCATTTCCCAAGGGCTCCATGCTAAGCACCAAGCATCCAATATGTGTCAAGGGAGCATATATAAGATCTACTAATAGCAGGAAGTTTTCATCTTCCCTTTTCATAGATTTAGAGTGATAATAAACAGTACTTAAATTGCTAAGTACCTGTTGGCATGCAGAATGGACATTCATGAAGTTCTAAAGGATGTGGATAACAACAATTGGCTTTTATTCTAAGCTGAGTGTATTAAATAAAATATGGACTGTGAATGAGGCATCTTCTAAATGCAGTGAAGGAGAGATGAAATGTATATATTTTTAAAACAGTACAATCTACAACTTGACTTATTTCTAATAATCATAAATTGAGGTTATCTGAGGTCATCATTGAGAAAATATACATATTGGGTTTAAAAATACTGCTAAAATAAACATTGCCACAAGTACATAAAGAAAAGTAGCTTTTCTGTTTAGTAGTCATGGTCCCTGATATTTTACAGCTATTATCTTTTTTACTGAATTCAAAGATTATTAAACTACAAAGTAGAAATAATTCCTTTATGGAAGACTGAGTGAGTAACTACCTAGATGTTCTTAGGTTCATCCATTTTCTTTCCCATGTTTTCTTCTTACTCTACATGGTATGAAGCAGGTATACCAGCAATTGTCCCCAAGAAGCACCTCTAAGAACTCTTGCCTTCTTATGTGTTTCACATGTTGGTCCATCCTGAAAAAGTCTCTTATCCAAAACTTTTCTTTAATATCTTATATAAAAAGGGACATCTATATTTCTAGACCATTTTTAAAAGATGAATGTTCTCTGTCTAACCTATATTTTCCTTGTTTTTAAAGAGGAAAATTATGGGTCTTAAAACCATCGAAAAAATCTTTTATGCCTGAATAAACATTAAATATAGCTATCAGATATGGAGAAAATTCAGTTCTTAGTTCTAATTAAGATATATGGGGAGAGAGATTTATGACTTAGCAACAACCCAGTATCTCTAGAAAGCCATAAGCTGCATATATAGATATGGATTATGAGAGTTCAGAATAATTCAGTTTTAAAGGTTTGTTGATCATTTTACTTGATGCCTACAGAATTATATCATAAAGTTTTATATGTAGGAATTTGACATAGAGACTGGATATCATATTAACATTTCACATATAGTAGGGGAAGAAAAAAATAGGTTTAGTTGCCAAAATTAATTTTTCTTTCTTTTCAAAATTGATTTTCGTAGAAAATAAATGTTCTAGACTTGTAAAAAAGCAACATGTATTATCTATAGTTATGTCAGAGTTTACTTTTGAGCTGTTAACAAGAGCTCTCAATGATAGGGTTTGGAAGAAGAAAGGTATTATTAATTCCATAATCATTTTAAGTCAGAAATTAATACCTTGCTTGAGCATCTGGTTATATTGTGTGGTTGCAGCGGTCGGATTAATAAATCACCAGTAATAGATATTTGAACAAGTTTAATAACAAAACCAGACTCACGAAACCAAGGTTCCAGCGGAGTAGCCAGCGGAGACAGGAGAGGAAGGGAAGGGGCGCGCAGCTTTTGCCCGCCCAATATATCAGTAAACAAACGCCTGAGGGCAGCCCGCCCCCAAGGGGAGGGCTTATCCCTACATCTCCCTCCTTTTGTCTAAATAAGACAGAACTAACCTAAATACAACTATAAACAATAATAATAAATAATAGATATAACAAACAATATTGAGAACAAAAGTTTTACCAGACATTCTATCTCAAGGAGTCTAAATAATGTAGAGAGTAATTACAATTATATAATCTTCAACTCCGTCAAAGATCCGAGAAGGGAATAAATATTACTTAACAAATGAGCGATATCCAAAGCGTGCCATAAATGACAGAGACAACAGACTACCTGGGCAATCACCCAAATTCTCGTTCGCAATGTTGAGTCAACCAACTTTGGCTAAGGCCTAGCATGACTGACATACCATTATCAAATGCAAGGAATTTTCTTAGAATTATCCTACCCTGTCTTGGCAAGATAAGAAAATCCTGTTTCATATCTTTGTCAGTAGATGAGGTATGGGCTTTTCTTAACCCAAAGGCCAATTCTGCCAAGAAGACAAACTCCCAGTGGAGTGTCTTTGGTGCTCAACGTTCTCTCGGGAGTAGAGTGGTGTCGCCAGGAGTAATTGTGTCTCGGCACAGAATACTAGGTTAGCTTAAAGGCCATTTTCTACAGCTCTTTAAAGAGGCTGAAGATTATACTATCTATACTAAATATAATCTCTATGTATCTAGAATACCTTATTAACCTAAAAATAAACATGAACAACATAAAATTCTCAATACCTATCTAACTTGAAGACTAAAAAAAAAAAATAAACAACTGTGCAATACATGAAGACAATGATCTTCATCTGTAAACAATGTCATTACATATCAAATGTAAACAATGTTATTACATAAATAGTATCAGAGGTAGAAATGTACATTGTGATATGGTAGATGTATCAATACAATATAAGTATACTCTTATACAAAAATAGAGGTAGGAACACTCACATTCAATATTCAATATGTCAATATACAGGAAACAGTACCAATACAATTTTCTAAAAACAGTAACTCACAAATACCTATCATCCCATCAAACCAGTTAATCCCCCCTTTTTTTTTTTTTAACATACCCCTAACTCCATAAAACATCTCCCCATCCCCTCAACCCCAAACCAACCACTAAAAGATGTCCCTAACCCTGAGGGCAAACTCTGTTGGGGGAGGGGACGCCGTCCTCTAAGATTGCTTCAAGCTGACATGGGGGCGATGTTCTCCTTAGGGGCTCCTGTGAAAGCAAATGATGGTAAAATTCCCAAATCCCGCTCCAGACAGACGCAGGTTAAGATCCTCTCTGGTAAGCCAACTCATGGGCTACACAGAATATTAGAAATGGGTTAGAACAATATGTAAGAGCTAGCCAATAAGAAACTGGACCTAGCCGGGCCAGACAGTGTTTGAAAGAATACGGTTTCCGTGTAATTATTTCCGGGCATAACCTAGCCATGCGGGCGGCGGGGTGCTGGGGACGCAGCCCCGCCGTCCCTATTTCAACATGTGGTGATAGGTGTGCATCTTCAAACAAACAAACAAACAAACAAAAAACCACTGTCAGTCAGTGCTTTATGTTACCAGCCACCTCAGGTTTTTTTTTAATTCTCCCTGGATTGTGTTAATAGTCTCCTTATTGCTTTCTTATGTTCAGATATTCTCATCTCTGCAGCACTTGGAGGCAATGCATAGGATATGTCAGGAACAACGTTGTGCAAATACTATTCCTTTTCTCAGAAAAAAATCTTAAAGAGTTGCTCCATTTTTTACGTGGGGAAGCTGAATTATTACTATTTTTACTTATCTATAAAGAGTTATAAAAATAATCATATTAATGTTTATATACCTTATATCTTTTCAACATTTCTATATATGCCTTAATATACCATAATTTTTGTTGTGGTAGTGGTGGAGATCAAATCCAGTCCCTAACACATATTTGGAAACTCTTTTCTCGAGGTACACCCTCTCTGAATATTTAATATGTAAATTGCCCCAGTCTGTTGAGTTCAGTTCTATGAACATTTATTAATGGTTTTCTTTGAATGACTTCTTAGAGTATTTTATATACTTAATCCTTTGAAGATTAGGTGTGTTTTTATTATTAATTGTGAGGAAACTTAGATAAATGGGAATGAAGTCTAGTAGTAGTTATATCTCACTATAAGAAATAGATACCTTATTTAAAAATAAACCAGAAAGTAATAGTGTAAATGTAGTCAAATGACTTCTGAGGGATGAAGTTTCTGCAGGCTGAGGAGTGCCCACACGACAAGTGTTGCCCTTGTGTAGTCAGAAGTTGCCTTTTTCTTTTCACAGTCTTTCAGTATCTTTCTAATTTTTTTTAAACGTTGCTTACTATATATTGGGAAGAAATTAAAATTAAGTTGTTTTTAAATTGAATTACTATTGCTTTAGAAAGGGAGAGAATGTTGTAGCTATGGTTTTAAGGAAAGCAGGCCAGGACTGGTAAGCCACATCCTCTTACAGTCTGTGACACCATGATGGGAGCCGACCCCAGCAGAAGAAGCCTCTGCTCCTACTCTTCTCTTTCTGCCACAGGTTTTCCAAGGTTAATCATCTCTTACCTGTCTATAAGAGATGGTCTGTCTATAATTGTTACTAAATTCTGTTTATGTTCTTCTGACTCTTTCCTTGTTTGCTATTGTGTTCCTAAATTACAGTTTACTCAGATTTGAAACTGCTTATCATGTGTGTTAACTTAATACGTGTATTTAGACTATAGGAACAGAGCTGGTAGAGTGGAAATACCAATATATGAGATTTATTAGAGTGCCTTATAGGCTCTGATTCAGGTAGTTGAACAGTGACTGTCTCTTGATGGCAATTGTTTAGACCATGAGACTGATAACTGAGTATTTCCAGTCTGGTGCTGGAGTCCCAGGGAAGTCCTGGAGTGCTGCTGGCTTTCTGTGTTGGGTTCCTGGAGAAGTAGTTTCTAATAACCAGTGAAGGAATACCTCAGCAACAAGATAGATAAACTTGCTAGTAAGAGTGAAGGCAAGGAAGCAAAAGGCAAAAGCTTCCATCTTTCATGGTCTTTTATGTGGGCTGCTACTAAAAGTTGTGGCCCAGATTTAGGGTGGTCCTTCCCACCTTTTAAATAATCCAGTCAGGAAAAATCCCTCACAAGTGTGTCTAGCTGTCTAACTGCTTGGGTTTTAATTAATTTCAGATATAGTCAAGTTGAAAACCAAGATTAGCCATCATAATGTTTACAAATTTTAGAAAACTTAAGTTCTAATGAATATTTAGAAAGCTTTTTGGGGAGTGTCATGTTAACATTGTACCGAGTACTCAGAGAAATAAAGAAGGAAGGAGATAAACTTAAAAAATGTTATTATATGCCACACCGTTTCAGATAATGTTATCTCGTTTAAGCCTTACTTTATAGGTAAATATTGTGTTTCCTATTTTGAAAAGGTTCAGAAAAATATGGCATGCTTATTTCATAGTAGTTGGAACCAGAAGTTAAATGCATGACAAACAAAATGTGAACTTTGAATTCCATGTTAGCTTCAGTACTCCACAGAGAGCAGGACATAGTCAGCAGACCTGAAGAATTTGTAACATAAAAGCAAAAATGCCCTGTGACACTTGAGATTAGTGCTTAAAATGTTTCGTGATTAAAATATGGAGTTGGAGTAGATTTTACAATTATAATATAAAGTTTAGGCGATTCATTAGAAATTGGACTATCAGAAAAAATCTCTTTGGAGATTGTTTAGAGAAATAGTAACATTTTAAAGGACAGATTGGCTTCTAGGTAACAGTACTAATCTAATTAAAAAATCATTTCTCAGAAACTTGGCCTGAGTAACTTCCCTCTTGAATTAAGTGGGTATGGAATCCTCAGGAATGAATCAGAGCTTCATGGTATGTCCTTTTCCTGTCCCTGTATAGTGTGAAAAATATGGAGGGAAAGGGTTTCTTTCTTAAGGTACAGTTGCCGTGATGAAACATCATGACCAAAGCATCTTGGGGAGGAAATGGTTTATTTCACTCACAGTTCCATATACCAGTTCATCATCAAAAGCAGTGAGGGCAGAAACTCAAGCAGAATAGGAACCTGGAGTCAGGAGCTGATGCAGAGGCCATGGAGGGATACTGCATACTGGCTTTCTCCTCATGGTTTTCTCAGCCTGCTTTGTTATAGGCCCCAGGACTACCTGTCCCTTTCTGGGGATGTCACCACCCACAATGGGCTTGGCCCTCTCACATCAACCACTATTTCAGAAAATGCTCTACAAGCTTGCCTACATACCAGTCTTATGGAGGCATTTCTCACTTGGGGTTCCCTCCTCTTAGGTGACTCAAGTTGACATACAGTTAACCATCACAGCCGGGAGGTGGTGGCACTTGCCTTTAATCCCAGCACTCAGGAGGCAGAGGTTGGAGGATCTCTGTAAATTCAAGGCTAGCCTGGTCTACAAGAGCTAGTTCCAGGACAGGCTCCAAAGCTACAGAGAAACTCTGTCTCAAAAAACAAAACAAAACAAAAAAATCAACCACCTCAGAGGTATACCGGAAAGAAACATGCCACTTGAATTAGTTAATAATTACCCACTCCAGGTATTTGTCTTCTTAAAGTCAGAGTTAGGAATTCTGTTAGCTTACCTGGTGTTTCATGTACAGTTTCTCTAGTATCATTGCTATTTCTTGTCTTGTTTAGTAACTTATAAAATAAATGTATTGACACAGATAAATATTGCATTTCAAGTCTCATCTTAAGGGTAATATTTTTAAATTAAAAATGCTCTTAACTATAATTTTTAGTTTGCAAACGATAGGTATCTCTTGAAATATTTCATTCATGTGGGAATGGTATAGTAATGTGGGTAGAGAGAAGAAGGATGGTTGGGTTGAGCACTATCTAATCAAGGTGTATGTAATAAGTCACACATGGTGAACTTACTGTAGAGTTTGTTTTGCCTTGAATTGCTTATTGATAGGTCAGTATATTTTAGTTATTCGGGCCAGAATTTATTAAATATATAGACCATGAGATACAAAGCCAACTGATGCAGAGTTAAGGATCCTTGTATTGTTATCTTTTATTATTGCTGATCCTTGTATTTTCTTCTTTGATATCCTTTCATATTTGAATGGTAGACCAATTCTGCCTGGTGCTTTCCAAATGCGATCAGTTATGACCTGATAAACTATGTACAAGATGTTTGCTTGAGTATATATTTTTTTATCTGATTTAGTCCTTGACTTTCTTTTTAGCAAATCATTTTTTGCAACTTAAAGCTTGAATTTTTAGAAAGTAGAGATTGCGTGTAGTTTAAATACAATAATTAGAATTGTGCCTATCATAATTGGTGCTTTAATCACATCTTAAAATTAAATAGGAAATTTCCTATCAGTAAGGAAAGAATTGACAGTAAAAAAACCTACTGTGAATTACGTATTTGACTTTTTGTAAATATATTCACCATGAGAAGCATGGCTTAAACATTATTCCTTTTAAATAAAAATTAGGTAGTAAAGCTGCCTTATAGACATTAAACATGTTCTTACAGTCTCAAAGCAAGTAACTCTAAATCTTAGCTTGAATTCAATTTGATTATATATGAAGTTAAGATTCCTCAAGTAATAAGTAGCAAATACCCATGGAAAATGTGATCTTCCAGGTCTGATATATGGTGTATCCACATAGACTCTTATATTCTCAGAGTATATTTTGAGTATGGTGAAACTATTTAGGGTAGATCAGGGTGAATGCAGATGTAGTGGTTATTTTGTTAAACAATGATTATTTTGTAAATAAAATATTATGGAATTTTGAGCAGATCACATAACTGTCCCAAATCAGAATTTTATCATATGTATAATAAAGAAGTTGGATCATCTTGAAAGTCCTTACTTTACAAAATTGTTGATTCCAAATTCTTAAATCATTATTCAAATGAGACTACTACTAATAATATATTACTGCTAATTAAGCACTTGCCTATTATGCATTGTACACATTCATTGTTGCTTTTTTTTTTTTAAAAAAAAAAAAACATGTCTGCAGTGTGGCAAAACTCGTGTCCGTGCTAGAACTGTGAACACACCCAGGGTGCTCAGGCTGTGGGCCAGCACTCACTATGTTCTCCTCCTTCCTGCAGCATGTCCACCTGCTTAGGGCTTCAGGGTCAAGGTTTTTCTAGTGGGAACTTAGAAGGGAAGGACTTACTGTGTCTCTTCACTAGTTTGTCAGTGTCGTAGATCAGATCTTGTCATTCTCATCTAGTATATAAAGATACATTTCAGAGTTTTAGGTTACTTCCATTTAAGGAAAGTGGAACAATGCAAAGGAATCACTAGTGCTTGCAGCCTTCAACATTGCTCTTTGAGTTACAACAGAAGTTATGGCATAGACATTAAGTTTCAGAGAAAAGACCCTCTGGATATTTTTGGTAAATTATATATATCACTTTTGCAAATTGAATTTGAGGCTCTTATATTTTGCCACTTCTCCAGAACTGTTAGTGCTATATCACTGCCTTACTCCCCCCTCCCGTGTCTTTGTTGATTTAAAACCATTTGTTATATTTCTTGTAATGTTAAATGAGGCCTAAGACCAGAGTGGAAGGAAGGGCCTTTCAACCTTAGTATTTAGAAATGATATAGAGGAGTTGTTTTGGGTTGGAAATAATACATAATCAAGCAGATGCTAATGAAAAAATGCAATGCAGAGGAAGAGAAAAGAGATTGGGGTGCTGTTTGGAAGTTCCATAGAGGAGAGTACATTACCCCTTTATTATAACAATGTTTCTGCACTATAATAAGGCCTTTCACTGCAAGTTCAGCCTTTTTCATTCATTTGTTTTGTGCACTGCTTCCTCTGTTGCTAATTGTCAGCACAATAGTCTTCCAACTATGAAGTCTCAGTGTCCTTTTAGACCAATTTGTCATTGTGTTTCTGTCTCACCCCCAACCCATGGACTCAGAATCTATTACCATGGTTGCATTTTTAGATTTTTTTTGTATGTTTTAAAATGGCAGTGCTTTTGAAACATGCCAGAATAGTTCATTGTAATTGAATCATCTAACTAGCAACAGTTACTGCTTCCAAAATGCATACTGATAGTTTCTATTTCTATAGGCTATTCTTATAGGATGGCTTAAAATACACATATAATATATTTAAAGCAATATTTCAGTCATTGTTCCTTTTAAAATTCATTGTAGTTTGTATTATTTACATATTTATTGTTTAACTTGTAAA
This sequence comes from Alexandromys fortis, assembly GCF_014885135.2. NCBI lineage: Eukaryota > Metazoa > Chordata > Mammalia > Rodentia > Cricetidae > Alexandromys > Alexandromys fortis. Next base: position 5,048,991 of record NW_026067925.1, on the reverse strand, counting down.
GTTTTTGTGACTTTACAAAACTGTATATGTTCTTTCTCCATCAATAACTCCTTATTCTTATAGATAATTTTACTAAGGAATAAGCAAAATTGCCATAGACTGACAGAGTTGAACAAATTCTGTTATAAGATTCAAAAATAGATTAGTTGATAGAATTCCTTCCTAGAATTCACAAAGCCCAAAGTTCAGTCCTAACACCTTGATCTGATGGTGCAGGATTGTAATCTCAGCACTCATGGTAGAAAGCCAAGATGATTGAAGTTCAAGGTCATTTTCAGCTAAAAGGTATATTTGAGGCCAGCCTGGGGTACATGAGATCTTATCTTAAAGGGAAAAAAGATACTAAGCATAAAAAATTTTTGAAGCAGTAAATTGCATTTTTGTTATAAATGTCATCAAAATATATACTTAAAATGGTTGAAGTTGTAGATTACTTGTTAAAGTTACAGATTTTAAAGGGCCATGGCTAGTCTGTTGCAATAAATAAATAAATACAAAAATATTGTGCCTAATTACTTACTATTCTATTACTTACTATTCTATTATATGAAAATTCTCTTAGTAAAATGTTGCATGTCAATTTTGTGTTTCAGTTATTGTTTCAAAAGTACTACAGTGTATTTTTACTAGAAATTTTATGTATGCAAAGAATGGTTATTCTAGAAAATTCTCAAGAGGTGTATTTATTTCATGAGAGGCAGGATGTGGTTGGTAGACAACATAAAAACATTGATGTTGAAATTGTTTACCAACAAAATGTGATTTGGGTTAATAGAGGTTCAAGATTTAAACACACAAATAATATCCCGTGTAATACCAAAGTAGTATTTTTAAGTGGTACAGTTTGGAAAGCAGGTCACAAAGTGAAAAATAACCTGCCAGAATAGAAAATAATGTTAGTAACCTGATCTTAAACTCATCATGTGTCATGTAATAAATAAAAAGAATTTATTTTATCACTCTTCTTTTATATGGAAAAAATAATGTTGTCTTAGGATAATAGGTAATTGGCTTAGGCAACAGTAACTAAAAACGTGGAGCAGGATGTAGGCAAGTTTGGGAGTCGGTTATTTGCCATTAATAAGTAAGTATGTTTATTATCACCAACTTAATTGCTAGTGTGCAGGGTGAGATCCAACTTTGAAAAGAATCCAGAGAGACTGATGTCTTTCTCCTTGGCTATTCCTTACCTGAGAAATAGTCAGTGCCATGAAGCAGGATTCTCCCAGGGAATATTCCTTATCCTGTTCTTGTGTCAGAGCCAAGAAATAAAAGACTTCCAACCTTTTCTTTCCCTCAGTATTGTTAGCAGGTGAAAATTATTCTTGATTTCTTCATAAGGAAAAAAAATCAGTAGAGAGAAACAAAGACCAGAAAAGGAATAGAAAGGACAGCAAGGTGGACTAGGTCTAGTCTCCTTGTTCTCAAAGACAGTTTCATAACACTGTGCTCTCTTCAGAAGATCATGAGATTTGGATTCTTATATTTCTGGGATACATCTTTTAACAGGTTCACACAAGCTAAACATTTTGAACAAGTTGTTTAACTAGTCAATCCTTATAGATTTGATCTTATATAAAATGGAGCTTAATAACCAGTGTTTAGTTTTGTGTTTTGAGGTAGAAACCCTCAGGAACCACTCAGAGTGATTCCTATGTGGCACATGATCATTCAGTGTTTATTCTGAGACTGTTCTCCACTGGGCACTGACTTTACCTATCTTCAGTATATTAAATGAATATCTTTTAAGGTGGAGTTGTAATTGGACATCATGTCTTTTTGTCTGAACAATAGTGGAAACATTAAACCAAAGGAAGTATATTAAATGAAAATATTATACTTATAAATTTAAAAATAAGCTTGCAGTTGGCATCATTTAATTATTCAATATAAACTATGCATATGTTTATAATAAATGGAATGTGTTATGTTCCTCTTACATTGACTATCAAAATCTTTTTTTTTTAAATTTTGAGTCCTTTGAGTGGAGGAAGGTAGTTGTAATTTGTAGCCCTGGCTGTCCTGGAACTCCATTTGTAGAACAAGCTAGCCTCAAACTTAGAGAAATCCATCTGCCTCTGCTTCCTGAGTAATAGAATTGAGGATTTATGCCATCATGCACAGGCTCTGTAGAATATGTTTGAAAGGATAAAGTTAGTATTTAAAAGATTAAAAGGTTGAAATAAAATCTAAACTTTTAAATATAATCTGAACAGATAATTTTTCAGAATTTGTTTTGGAGATTATATATATTGGTTTGGCATGTTACAGTCCTGTTAATTGGCTTTCAAGTTTGCAGAAAAATTAGAATTTCGAACAAACTTTGTCATCTGGGTTCAGAATGGTGTAAGTAAGCAGAGCGTTTGAAATTCAGCTTGAAGTTGGTTACTCCGCAGAAGCTTAACTAATGTAACTGCCTAATGTAAGAGTCAGTTTAACAAACAGCTGAAAATAATCTTCAAGTTGAGAGCAGATGCTCGCTCTTGAGATGGTAAGATGGAGAATAAGAAGGAAGATGCCCAGTGCTTTGCTCTGGGCTCCACATAGCTACAGAAGCAGCCATGTGCATGTTTCACATATACCATGCATACATGCAGGAATAATCTGAAAATTTAGTATTTTTGTGGCATTATAACATTCATTTTCTAGAGCTCTGGGTTGTGCTTATGATTTCCTTTTAGGCTTGGTTGATTATAGTTAAGATGACTTGTCTATAGGTTAGAGTAAGATATGGAGGTCATGTATTATTAGTTAGGATGACTTTTCAAGAGATTAGAGTAGAATATGGAGATCATGCATTATTAGTTTTTCAAAACCTATTGTGGTCTGTTATGTCCATCAGTTTTACATGAACATGGGAGACCTAACATTTGATAAATATTTATTCATAATATTTTCTCGATGTGTTTTTCTCATTCTTAATATACAGTGCCTTTCTTTTTATCTCTTTTGACTAATTTTACTGTGAAGTCCACTATCAGATACCTGAATAGCTCTAACAGCTTGTTTTCAGTTTCTGTTTACTCTTTGTCTTGATCTTTTGATCCCTTTTCCAATGGGATGTATATTTTGGAAACAACAGATAGGTAGATTTAGTTTTTCAATCCAGCCTGTCAAATGGTGTCTCTTCATTGGTGAACTGATATTACTTCATTTTAAAATTAATATTAAGAGAAGCTATTTTGGAGCCACAGTAATAAAAACAGGCTGGTATTGGCATAAAAACACATAGGTTGACCAGTGGAATCAAATCAAAGACCCGGATATTAGTCCACACACCGGATGGTATGAACACCTGATTTTTCACAAAGAAGCTAAAATTATACAATGGAAAAAAGAAAGCATTTTCAACAAACGGTGCTGGTATAACTGGTTATCAACATGTAGAAGAATGAAATTAGATCCATATCTATCCTTATGCATAAAACTCAAGCCCAAATGGATTAAAGACCTAAATATAAATTCAACCACACTGAACCTGATAGAAGAAAAAGTGGAACGTAGCCTTCAATGCATTTGCACAGGAGACCACTTCCTAAATATAATACCAGTAGCACAGACATTGAGAGGAACAAATAAATAAATGGAACTTTCTGAAACTGAGAAGCTTCAGAAAGCAAAGGACACAGTCAATAAGACCAAAAGGAACCTTAATAAATGAAAAAAGATCTTCACCAACAACATACCACATAGAGGACTGATCTCCAAAATATATAAAGAACTCGAGACACTAGACATCAATATACCAAATACTCCAATTAAAAAATGGGGTACAGATCTAAACAGAGAATTCTCAACAGAAGGCTCTCAAATGGCCAAAAGACACTTAAGGAAATGTTCAATATTCTTAGCCATCGGGGAAATGCAAATAAGAATGACTCTGAGATACCATCTTACACCAGTCAGAATGGCTAAGATCAAAAAACTCAAAGATAGCTTATGCTGGAGAGGATGCAGAGTAAGGGGAACACTCCTCCAGTGCTGGTGGGAGTACAAACTTTGGAAATCAGTGTGGCTGTTTCTCAGAAAATGAGAATCAACCTACCTAAAAGCCTCTCAACTTTATCAACTGATAAAGAAAATGTGGTACATTTACACAGTAGAGTACTAAATGGATAGAACTAGAAAAAAAAAAAAACTATCCTGAATGAGGTAACCCAGACTCAGAAACATGAGCATGGTATATACTCATTCATAAGTGGACTAGATGTACAGCAAAGGAGAACGAGCCTATAGTCCGCGACCCCAAAGAAGCTAAGTAACAAGGAGAACCTTAAGAGAAGCATATATAGATTTCCCTGGGAAGGGGAAATAGACAAGACCTGAGAAAATTGGGAGCGTTGTGGTGGGAACAGAAGGGATGGCGAAATGGGAGGAGGGGGTAAGAAAGGGATGGGGGATGAGAACTAGAGGGAATGGGATGATGGAGATGGGGGAAGAAAGAGAGCAAGGCAAGAGATAATCTTGACTGAGGGAGCAACTGTGGGTTAGTAAGAAACCTGGCACTAGAGAAATTCCCAGGAATCCACAAAGATGACCCCAACGAGATAAAACACTAAGCAATAGTGGAAAGGGTACCTGAACTGGCCTTGCCCTGTAGTCATACTGATGACTATCTTAAAGGTCATAGAACTTTCATCTAGCAACTGATGGAAGCAGAGGCAGAGAGCCACAGTGGAGCACTGGGCTGAACTCCCGAAGTCCTATCGAGGAGTGGGAGGAGTGAGAATATGAACAAGGAGATCAACAAATACCCACTGTAACAATTAACCTGAGCTAATGGGAGCTCACCAACTTTGGCCGGACAGGGAAGGAACCAACATAGGACCAAACAAGTCCCTCTGAATGTGGGTGACAGTTGTATGGCTAGAGCAAACTGTGGGGCCTTTGGCAGTGGGACCAGGATTTATCCCTGCTGCAAGTACTGGCTTTCTAGAACCCATTCTTTTTGGTGGAATACCTCGCTCAGCCTAGATATCGTAGGGAGGGCCTTGGTTTTTCCTCAGAGCAACGTGTGTTACCCTCTCTTTGGAGTGGATGGGGGTGGAATAGAGGGGAAGGTGGAAGGAATGGGAGGAGTGGGGACTAGGATTGGTATGTAAAATGACAAATGTAGTTTTTTTAAAATAAAATTAAAAAGATCATTATTATATTTTTTTGTTGCTGCTGCTATTGTTTGGCTAGTTGGACCATTGTTGTTTGCCCTTTTCTCTCCTGTTAGTATCAGGGTGTGTTGGTTTACCACACTGAACATGATGGACTCTTTTCTTAGGTTTCTTTTCATCATGTGTTCCGATCATGAAATTTGCTCTTTTCTATGCTCTTGTGACTGGACTGCCTTACTTTCTGTGTGTAGTGTTCCTTTAAATAAATATCTCCTGTAGTGCTGAATTGGTGGTCATAGACTGCTTTAGTTTGTGCTTGTCTTTAAATATCCATTTGTTTGGGTTCTCCTTCTTATTTAGCTTCTCTAGGATCACTAATTATAGGCTCAATGTTCTTTATTTATGGCTAGAAACCAAATATGAGTGAGTGAATCCCATGTTCCACTTTTTGGGTCTGGCTTACCTCACTCAGGATAGTGTTTTCTATTTCCATCCATTTGCATGCAAAATTCAAGAAGTCCTTGTTTTTTACTGCTGAGTAGTACTCTAATATGTATATATTCCATACTTCTTCATCCATTCTTCCATTGAAGGGCATCTAGGTTGTTTCCAGGTTCTGGCCATTACAAACAATGCTGCTATGAACACAGTTGAGCATATACTTTTGTTGTACGATAGGGCATCTCTTGGTATATTCCCAAGAGTGGTATTGCTGGGTCCAGGGGTAGGTTGATCCCGAATTTCCTGAGAAACCTCCACACTGCTTTTCAAAGTGGTTGCACAAGTTTGCATTCCCACCAGCAATGAATGAGTGTACCCCTTTCTCCACAACTTCTCCAGCAAAGGCTATCATTGGTGTTTTTTATTTTCACCATTCTGACAGGTGTAAGATGGCATCTTAAGAAAAACTTATAGGCTTCCTCCTGAATATTATTAACCTTCATCAGGCGATGAAAGGAGACAGAGACAGAGACCCACATTGGAGCACCAGACAGAAATCTCAAGGTCCAAATCAGGAGCAGAAGGAGAGAGACCATGAGCAAGGAACTCAGGACCGCGAGGGGTGCACCC
>NW_026067925.1:4998496-5042129 GCF_014885135.2 Alexandromys fortis | reverse complement strand
AGAGAGAGAGAGAGAGAGAGAGAGAGAGAGAGAGAGAGAGAAAGAGAATGAGAATGGTGTAGACTTTTGAAACCTTAAAGATCAGCCCTACTTCGACACCGTTTCCATCAAGGCCTTCCCAACTTTGGACCAAACATTTAAACAAATGATTAAATGGGAGTATTTTCATTCAAGCTAACACAGTCAGGAACAGGGAAGGATAGAAATAGAGGAGAAGCAAGAAGATATAAATTAAGAGGGGAAATTGAAAAGAATATTATAAAGGGGTAGAAAAGAATAAGAGATTAAGGGGATAAAGAAGATTAGAAGACTTATCAGTGATGAAGTTTTCATAAACAAAGTTAGGTAAATGAAGGAAGGGAAGTAAGGAAAAATGTAAAAATGTATTTTTTTAATTCAATGCAATCAAGTTAAAGTAGTATTAAGATTAGAGAACAGGGGAAAAGGAACAATCTTTTCTTTGAAAGTCTTCCTAGATATTCCTTGACAGAATCTAATCAGTTCATGACTGACTAATTCTAGTAAGTCTTGATACCAAGAATTATAAGAAGTCTATTGTTTTAGACGACTTCATAGGGTAGAAACTACCTTAATATGTTTGGTCCTGTAGTACAATATCAGGTGAAAAACAAGTTGCATAATGAAACTATAGAGGGTGAAATGGCAAGTCTGTGCCAAAAAGTAAAATAATAATAATAATAATAATAATAATAATAATAATAATAATAATAATAATAATAATAATTTGAATGAAATGAGTATGATTTCACTTAGCCCTTAAAGGATTGGTATTGCTATGACAGTTGGGGCTTACAGATTTGGAGGGTAAAATGAATAGTTGTTTCAGGTAGTAGTAGCTGCTGAAGCAAAGTTAAAGATACAGAAAGAACAAGTTGTGTTTGGAAAAAATTCAAGAGTTTGTTTTTTTTCATGTTTTTTTTTTTTTATTGAGAATAAGATAAAAAAAGTTTCCGCCTCCTCCCAGCCTCCCATTTCCCTCTCCCTCNTCCAAAGAGCAGTCATGGTTCCCTGCCCTGTGGAAAGTCCAAGGTCCTCCCCCCTCCGTCCATGTCTAGGAAGGTGAACATCCAAACTGGCTAGGCTCCCAAGCCGGAACATGAAGTAGGATCAGAACCCCTTGCCATTGACCTTGGCTTCTCATCAGTCCTCATTGTTCGCCATGATCAGAGAGTCCGGTTTTATCCCATGCTTTTTCAGTCACAGTCCAGCTGGCCTTGGTTTAGCTGGTTGAACTGGTCATAGTAGTGATGAGCTGGGAAGAAACACGAAGGTCGGGTTGAGAATAACCTTGACTCTGTGGAAGACAGACAGTGGGAGTGCGTTCTGTTCAGAATAACATACTGTGTAGTTGTTAACTACTTACTTAACAGTTTAAGTACTTGTGTATATAAAGAGATGTTTAACTTTATTTGTAGAATGCCAGTTAATGAAAACAGAACGACCAAAGCCAAATACATTTATTATCAGATGTCTTCAGTGGACCACTGTTATAGAGAGAACATTTCATGTAGATACTCCAGAAGAAAGGTAAGAAACTTTTTTATTTGTTATGTTAAAAAATTAGTCTAAGATGTATTTGTAGATGGATTTATTGTATAGTTATTATATAAATAGATGCACTGTGTTACACTTAATTGTTCTATTTCTGTTGTCTTGCATGTTTAACTGGGGCTGGAAAATGATAAATCACCCTTGGTCTATTTTAAAATAGACTCTTTCAAAGCAAACAGTATACAGATACTTTTTAAACTTGAGCACATTTTATATACAAACTATCTTTTTTATAATTATTGATTATACTCATATTTGAAATTCTGAATGAAAGACAGTAGGAAATGGTTCAAGTAGCATTCCTGTCTCTATGCACATTAGTTTCAGGTGACTGCCTGCAATATTATTATTTCTCTCCAGATGTTACTATTTTGACCCTAATTAATAATTTTTCAAAGTAGAATGTTAATACCCTGTATGTACCGTTTATGTGTACTTCCTTCACAGTGGGACCTGAAGAGAGTTTCAGATCTCCTAGGACTGGAGTTACAGATAGAAGGTTGTGAGCTCCCCTGTGAGTTCTAGGAATCAAATCAGAGTCCTCTGGAAGAACACCAGTCCTTGTAATCTTTAACGTCTTTAATGTCTTCAGCACACAGTTCAGGATGTGACGACAAAGTGCTTTCTAGATGACTGAACTAATGCGGTGCTGCCCAGTTATTGCCTTTTGAATTGTTGTTCCCAAAGTTGGATATAAGCCAGGTCTTTTAAATTTAGGGTTGTGGGCTTAGACAGTTTTTTATTCTGCAGTCCAGGTTGTCCTAAAACTGTAACTGTGTCACCCAGGCTTGCTTCAGACTTGTGACAGTCCTCTGCCTTAACTTCCCAAGGGCTGAGAGAGAGAGATCTTAAATTTCTAAAACCTTTTGATATTCCTGCAGCATAAGTCTACTCCTTGAAGGATCATTTTTCACCTATGTTTAAGAAAATGAAAATTATCCTATTGAGTATGCTTGTCTAGTTCATGAGGCATCTACTATCTGGAGACTTCATAGAGCTCCAATCTAATAGACTAGAGATGGACTTAGAGATGCTTGGGGTTAGAAATCCTCTTTGTAATATTCTGACCCTAGACTGAAATTCCTTTGTGTCATAAACTAGATGTATCTCTCTAGTGTGTGCTGTATTTCAGTGAATAATATGAGATTAGGCAGCTTTTTCAAAGTGGAGAGTCTAATGTTTCAGATGTTACTAATTCATTCTTTTTCACAATTATTAAATTATATGTAAATGTGCATGCGTGTGTGTGTGTGTGTGTGTGTGTAGGCTTTTAGATTTTCATTTTCTTTTTTTGCCATCATTTTTCTGTTATCTTTAATAGTACGCCTGACTTTAATTAGAAAAACCTGATTAAACTTGAACTCGAAGCAGTTTTCCATACTATCTTTTGTTGTCTAAATAAAAAATTTCTTAGATATTTAACTGAATTTTTGTTTTTAAAATTATTTGTTAACTTATAGTTGTGTATACCATCTCATATTTTAATGAGTATAAATTTTTATATCTCCTCACACATTTATTTAAGATAGTTCCTTTTGTTTTGTTTTGTTTTGTTTTTTGAGACAAGGTTTCTCTGTAGCTTTGGAGCCTGTCTTGAAACTAGCTCTTGTAGACCAGGCTGGCCTTGAATTCCCAGAGATCTGCCTACCTCTGCCTCCCTAGTACTGGGATTAAAGGCACACTCCATCACTGCTCAGCTAAGGTAGTTCTCAGAAATGCATAGTATATTACTGTCTGGTCACCCTACTGCACACTAGTATATCACAGTTACTTCTTCAGCTGTACTCGCATTCAGTAATCAGCCTTTCACTATTTATCTATTCCCTCTTACAGTCTCTGTAGCCCCAGGTCATCACTATTCTGTTGTGAAGAGTCCATTGTTGGTTCCTGACTGCTCAGCCCCGAAATAATCACACAGAAACCATATTATTTGTAATACTGTTTGGACAATAGCTTAAAGCGTATTGCTAGCTGGCTCTTATATCTAGAATGAACCTATCTCCATTATTTTATATTTTACCATGGGGCTTGTGTTCCACCGGCAAGGTTCCGGCATCTGTGTGCTGTGGGGCTTCTCCCTGACTCGGTCTTCCTTCTCCCAGCATTCAGTTTAGTTTTTCCTGCCGACCTCTATTCCCTATGCAGGCCCAAGACAGTTTCCTTATTAACCAATGGTGTTCACAGCATACATAGGGGGAATCCCACATAACTATTATTTTCAAACCTAGAAGATAATACCTTTAGATCCTTCATATAGATGATAATGTTCTTTCTGTGCCCAGATTTCTTAGCATAATGATCTCTAGTTCCATCTATGCTGCCTTAAGTTACTGGAGTCTTTTTTTTTTTTAACAGTGAAGAACATTCTACTGCATATATGTTAAATTTTCTTTATTCATCTATCAGTTTAAAGACACTCAGGTTATTTCAAGCTCTTGACTTGTGTGAATAGTACCACAATGAACATGGTCAAGCAATTGGCTATTTGGATCACCAATTTAATTCTATTGGATAAATGCCAGAAAAGGGGATGGCCGGATCATAGGGTAGTTTTTAAATCTTTGAAGGATTTGCAATATTGCTTTTCATGGAACCTAGTACCACTACTAACACCTGTCATCATCTATTTCCTTATTATAATATCCTTTGTAGCAAGGTGTATGATATGGTCTGTGGCTTGCATTTGCCTGAAGATGAAAAGGCTGAGAACAATTTTTATATACCTGTGAATCCTTTTTATGACTTTGGAGAACTGCTCATTTAAGTTTTGCTCAGTTTTAATTAGATTACTCATTTGGTTATTTGTTTGTTTTTGACTATTGAGTTGCAGTAGTTTTTTAAATCAAAATGTGGGAGTGAACCCCCTTTCTGGGTGTGGACACAGATTTCATTATGTTAGGATATAGTTCTAGTTAGCTTGGAACTGGCTGTGTAGATCAGTCTGGCTTCAAATTTGGAAAATTTCTTTTAAATAAAACAAAATAAACAAAAACATTTTCATGTGTATATCTCTCAGACCCTTTGACCCATTTATTGGGTCTCATTTTCATTTTGCTGTTTCCTTTGCTTCACAGAAGATTTTTGAATTTATGTTCATTTTGTGGCCTCTATTTTCGTGCTGTAGTCAAAGATCACTGCTAAGACAGGTGTCATGAATATATCATCTTTGTTTTCTTCTAGCTCTGTAGCTTTAAGTCTTTATTTAGAAGTATGCACGAGTGGTTTAAAATAAGACTCACATTTCATTTTTTTTCATATTGATGCCCATTTATTTCACACCCATTTGTTGAAGAAACTCTCCTTTTGGCTTTGTGTGGTTTTGGCACCCTCTGAAAGATGATCAAGTATGCATGGTTTTATTAATTCCTCTGTATTTTTATCATTCTGTTTTTTTTTTTTAAATTCATGTTCCATAGCATTTCAGTTATTGTTTGTGTGTGGGGAGGGGGGCACATGTGCATGCTCTTTGAGCATTTCATCAATGTTAGTGGTGTATTTTGATCATAACTACTCCACTTCCCCCTTCAAGTCACCCTGGATCACCCTCCACTCTGTAACCCTTCCATACTTAACATTTTTTTTCATTTAGAAAAAAGGAAATTTATTAAATCCAATTAGAATCACCAATATGTTCATGGGTGTGGGGATAGCTATTGCAGCAGTAGCCAGCCTATCAGTTACCATTTCCCTGAAGAAAACTGACTTTCCTTCCCAAGCTGGGCGTGCTTTCCTTCCAATTCATGCTGCAGTGTTTAGTGGCTTTATCTTATACAGGCATCCCCAGTTGCTGTGAGCTCATGAGGGCAGCAGGCCTGTCAGGTCCAATAGGCACTGTTCCCCCAGCCTTCCCTACTTATGACTCTTTACAATCTTTCTGTCCTCATTGTTCTAGGAGCCTTCCAGGGAAGCAGTATGATACATATGCCCCATTTAAGGCTAAATACTCCATCCATAGTCACGTATTTTTCACATTTTGACCAACAGTGAATCTCTGAATTAACTTCTATTTTTGTTAGGGTTTCTATTGCTGTGAAGAGACACCATGACCACATCTTATAAAGGAAAACATTTAATTGGGACTGGAGTACAGTTCAGAGGTTTAATCCATTTTTGTAACAACAGCATGCAGGATGACATCGTGCTGGAAAAGGAGCTGAGAGTTCTATATCTGCAAGCAGTGGGAAGAGAATGAGCTTCTAGACCTGACTTGAGCTTTTGAGACTTGAAAACCCACTCCCATTGATATACCTCCTTTAATAAACCATACCTACTCTTATAAATTCACACTTTCTAATATGCCAATGGGGGCCATTTTTATTCAAGCAACCACAACTTCCATTCACTATAAAAAGAAACTTTTCTTATGAAGACTGCACTAAATTTTGGGTATAAAGTTAGTTTAGAAGACAGTCTGATATGTCTACTTAGCAAAATAACAATAATATGTTCTCCCTTAGAGCCTATGAGCTACCTGGCAATGGTCCTTGGCCAGGTTTTCAGCACCAGGCATGAGTTACCTTCTATATAGTGATCCTTAAACCCAATTAGGAAGTAGATGATTATTCCCATAATGTTCACATTACTGTTGCACCGGAAGGAATATCTTGTCAGACTGGTTACTGTAACTCAGAATTCACAGTTCGCTAAGACTGGTGCTGACTTTTCTTTCCCAGTAGCCTGCACTGCAGCTTTTAGTAACTGTGAAAGATAACCTTCAGGAAGAAAACATCTAGGTTAGTACCAGCTTAATTTCTCCTCCTGTCTGAAAGTTATGAAGAAATTAAAAACATTTTTAACAGTTACATTGTATCTAACTAGATCAGAAATTGTCTTGTGTTTCATTTATAATTTCTAAGAATTATCTAAATATATTGCAAAGATTTAAGACAATGTGGTTAAAACTACAAGACAAATATGGTATGGAACTAGATATACATAGGGGATCCAGATAATAGAATTATTTTACAGTGATTAATAATACTAAGCATGTATGTTAGTATGCGTAAGTCTGGGGAATTGAACAGAGAGAAAATATAAAAAAGAAACATAGTCTAAAACTAAGGTAAAACTTTTGTAATTATGATTACTAATGAATGTTTTTAAATAAATTTATTTTAAAAAAATATTTTTTCTCATTGTACACATCAATCCTAGTTCCCACTCCCTCCACCTCCCTCTAGCCCCACCCTCCTGCACTCCTCAGAGAGGGTAAGATTTCCCATGGGAGGCCAACAAAGTCTAGCACTTTGCTTTACCAAAGCCCTCCCTATTATATTTAGGCCTAGCAAGGTATCCATCCAAAGAGAATGTGTTCCAAAAAGCCAGTACAAGCAGTAGGAATAAATCCTAGTCTTCCCACAAGTGGCCCCACTGTCTGCCCTAGCAATACAACTGTCACCCACATTCAGAGGGCTTAGTTTGGTCCTGTTCTGGTTCCGCTGCTATCAGGTCAAAGTCAATGAGCCTTTTTTTTAGCTCAGGTCAGCTGTTTCTGAGGATATCCCCATCATGGTCTTGACCCCTTTATTCATATTATCACTCCTCCCTCTTTTCGACTGAACTTTGGGAGTTCAGTCCATTGTTCTGCTATGGATCTCTTTCTCTGTTTCCATCAGTTGCTAGATGAAGGTTCTGTGATGAAATTTAAGATAGTCATCAATATGACTATAGGGCAAGGCCAGTTCAGGCACCCTCTCCTCTATTGCTTAGGGTCTTAGCTGGGGTCATCCTTGTGGATTCCTGGGAATTTCTCTAGTGCCAGGGTTTTTTTTTTTTTTTTTTTTTTGCTAACCTCGTAATGGCTCCCTCAATCAATATACCTTTCCTTACTCTCCCTTGCTGTCCTTTCCTTATCTTGACTTATGTTCTATCAAGTTCTCCTCCCCCTCCTGTTCTCCCCTTCTTCTTTCCTTACACCTTCTCCATGCTCCCGATTTTCTCAGGAGATCTTGTCTATTTCTCCTTCCCAGGGCAATTCATGTAACTCTCTTAGGGTCTTCCTTGTTTCCTAGCTTCTGTGGAGCTGCGGATTATAGTCTGGTTATCCTTTGCTTTACATCTAGTATCCACTTATGAGTGAATACATATCATGTTCATCTTTCTGAGTCTGGGTGACCTCACCCAGGATAGTTTTTCAAAAGTTCCATCCATTTGCATGCAAATTTCAAGATGTTATTGGTTTTTTTAACCACTGCGTAGTACTTAATTGTGTAAATGTACCACATTTTCTTTATCCATTCTTCAGTTGAGGGCCCTATAGGTTGTTTCCAGGTTCTGGCTATTACGAATAATGCTGCTATGAATATAGTTGATCAAATGTCCATATAGTATGATTGAGCATCTTATGGGTATATGCCCAAGAGTGGTATTGTTGGGTCTTGAGGTAGGTTGATTCCCATTTTCTGAGAAACAGCCACACTGATTTCCAAAGTTGCTATACAAGTTTGTACTCCCACCAGCACTGGAGGAGTGTTCCCCTGACTCTGCATCCTCTTCAGCATAAGCTATCTTTGAGATTTTGATCTTAGCCATTCTGACTGGTGTAAGATGGTATCTCAGAGTCATTCTTATTTGCATTTCCCCGATGGCTAAGAATGTTGAACATTTCCTTAACTGTCTTTTGGCCATTTGAGAGCCTTCTGTTGAGAATTCTCTGTTTAGATCTGTACCCCATTTTTTAATTGGAGTATTTGGTATATTGATGTCTAGTGTCTCGAGTTCTTAATATATTTTGGAGTTCAGTCCTCTATGTGGTGTGTGGTTGGTGAAGATCTTTGTTCATTTATTAAGGTTCCTTTTGGTCTTATTGACTGTGTCCTTTGCTTTCTGAAGCTTCTCAGTTTCAGAAAGTTCCAATTATTTATTGTTCCTCTTGGTGTCTGTGCTACTGGTATTACATTTAGAAAGTGGCTTCCTGTAACATGAGGGCCTGCTCGCTGGGGTTTCTGTCCTGCCTGGTTCCCGCAGTCATTATGTCCCAAAGAAAAATCACACAGAGTTCTACATTAGATATAAACTGATTGGCCCATTAGCTCAGGCTTCTTGCTAACTCTTATAACTTATATTAGACCATTATTATAGTATATGTTAGCCACATTGCTCAGTACCTCTTTCAGCGGGGCAGGGTCACATCTTCCTTTTTCCGTGTCTGGGCAGGACTGGGGAGGGAGCTTCCTCTTTACCACAATTCTCCTGTTTTTCATCTGCCTCTTCTTCCTGTCTGGTTTCCTACCTATACTTCCTACCTGGCTACTGACCAATGAGCATTTATTTAAAATATAATTGACAGAATACAGACCATTGTCCTACATCAGTTTTCTGTGCACATGCATTGAAAGCTTCTTTCCACTTTCTTTTCTATGAGGTAGTGAATGGTTTTAATTGTGAGTTAGGCTTCACTTAGTGAAAATTGGTGATCTTGAATACCAGTGAGAAGAGGATATCCAATAAGAAGCAGGACAGAAAATAAAAACTGATGATAGTCGAATATGGGGCAGATTATGCAATGAGGCACTCTTATAGATACATCATTGAACTTTAATTTGAGAGAATGAGACAGAAGAATTTAAATTAATAGTGCACGAACATTTTCTAAAGTGTCTAGAGATACATTGTCACAGAACCAAAAGTTCTACAAATACCAAGTAAGCAAAATACAAAGAAAATTACTATTTCAGTAAGATTGGCTGTTTTTTGTTTTGTTTGATTGGTTTTCGAGACAGGATGTTTTAGTTAGCAATAGGCTATGAAAGGACACCATGGCTGTGGCTGTGGCAACTCTTATAACTCTTATAAAGGGGAACATTTAATTGAAGTGACTGCTTATAGTTTAGAGGTTCAGTCCATTATCATCATGGGAGGGAGGATGGTGGCATGCAGGCAGACATGGTGCTGGCTGGCTATATCTTGATCAGAAGGCAACAGTAAGTGGTCTGTGACACAGGGAGTAGCTTGAGCATAGGAGACCTTAAAGCCCACTCACACAGTGCTGCACTTCACAGAACCAGGCCACACTTACTCCAACAAAGCCATGCCTCCTAACAGAGCAACTCTTTTTGGAGGCCATTTTCTTTTAAACTACTACCCAAGGTTTTTCTCTTTATCCCTGGCTGTCCTGGATCCTGTTTTGTATACCAGGCTGGCCTTGAACTTAAGAGATGTGCCTTCCTCTTCCTTCTAGAAGCTGTAACGAAAGTAAAGGCATGTGCCACCACACCTAGCTGTCCATTAAGTTTGTTAAATACCATAGTTAATGAGAAAGAATGTTTATTCCTCAAAGGAGCAACAGATCAACAGGTAGCATAACAATGGGAAAAATTGATGAAGAATAACATATTGAATAAAATAATAATTGGCGATAATGTATTCATATCCCCAGAGTGCTGAAATCATGTAAGTGCCAGAATATGTTCCAAGAATGAAAAGAAATTTAAAATACTTTTAGTTAGAGGGATCATTGAGATGACTGAGTAGGTAAACTTAAAAAAGCATCACATTTAAGGGGAAGAATTATATCAATAGGTAGGATTTGTGCAAATAAAATTTAATTGTAGTTTCAAAAGCCTTTAACTGAACTTTTCTCTTATTTTTCTGTTTTGAAATTTTTTGATATTTTACTTTTTAGATGATAATTTAATTTTTTGAGAAGTTCATAAATGTATTTTATCATATACACTTTTCATTTATCCAAAAACTTCTTCTAGACTTACCTTCTTCTCCTCTATACCCACCTCTATTTTGTGCTCTCTACTCTTCCTTAGAAAGTGCTGTATAGCAGTAAATGCCATGGTCCTTTGACTGGTTATAGTCTTTCTACCCCATTTTCCATGATGTTCTGAGTCTGAGTATAGGAATTGTATTGTAAATATATTAATTAGTGTTGGACACACAATCGTAAGTTAGTTGTTCTCCGAATTTTGACTAGTTGTGACTTTCAGTAATAGTCTCCATCTTCAAATAAAAGTTTTTTTATTTTTGTTGAGCAAGAGGTGAGACTACACTTACCTGTAGTTGTAAGGATAAGTATTTAGAATGCAATTAGAGGCTATCCTAGGAAGTCAGTCATAGTAGATTGTTCTCCACGATACATGACCTTATCAGCCATGGGTAGTTTGCTGACTTTACAATAGAAGGCATGAATTTCCACATATTGAGCAAACCTTAAGTTCAGTTGTATGGCCATTGTTTATACTCCTAGGATGTAAGGGCCACTATTTCACCTTTCAGAATATCTTAAAAATTCTTGTCATTGTTGTTCACAGGCATTACAGCTGGTTAGTACTATTGATTACTTTCTCCTGTGGCCGCTCATATATCTCCTTCCAGAACTATGAGAATTAGTTCTCAAGGAGGGGACTTCCATGTTAGATTGCAACTGATTCCTCTGAATCCTGTGTCTTAAGTGTTTAGTGTCTTTAGTAGTGGAGTTTTACCTCCCTTTTCTGGAAGGCAGTGAAGCCTTTCAGCAGTAGCCTATATTGTTTGGGGTCTCTTGAACCCATCTTCCAATAGTTCAAAAGGACTTTTTCTATGCCTGGCACCAAGGTTTTTTCTCTTCTTTTTGTGTCTTTTATATCATGCATCTTATCCCAGTCATTTCCCTGTCCCTTTGTATCCACCCTTTGCCTTTGCAACACCCCCCCCAATAAAACAATATTTAAGAGAAAAAAGGGGAAAAAAGAAAAATCTCATCATGGAAACTATAGTGTCACACACACAGTCACACAGTAAATCTTTTGTCCATGTATCTTTACCAGCAAGTGCTCATTGCAGAGCCATTGGTCTGGTTGGAGGCCTCTGGTTTCTGCTATACTGTCAATGCTGGGCCCTCACTGTGCCTTCTCCTGACTATCTTATTGTTACCCTGTATTGTGGAGATCCTGCAGCTTTGGGTCTGTAGGACTGGCCTCTTCAGTTGCTCCAGCAGATCATGGATAAGGTGGATATTGGGGTGGGCTAGCTCATAACCCTGGTTCTGAGCTTGGGTAATTGCAGGGTTGTTTAGCCCATCAGTTCTCTCTTCACCACCATGAGGAGCTCTCCAGCATTGCCCTGGCTAGTTCATCCCTTGCAGGGATGAGCAAGGGGCTTGGCCAGTTCTCATGCTTTTCACACTCTCATGGTTGGCTCTCCCACACTTAAACCATCAGGGCCAGTGCTACTGTGTTGCCAAGACAAGGTGTAAGGGCCACTCTCCTGAGTGCTGTAGCTGATGACAGGGAGGAACAGCTCTCCAGTTCTTAGAACCTCAGGGCAGGCTCTCACACTTGCCTCAGGCATATTGGGGTAGGGGGCATCTCTCCCCTGCCCATACTTCCATATGGTAGATGAGGGGCAGAGACTGATCTCTCACGCTCATGGTTTTGGGACCAGCTTACCTGCATGTGGTAGTCCCCTGTCTCCCCTCACCCCATCCATCAACAGGATCAGCTCTGTTGTACTGTCCAGTTGAGGTTCAGGTCCCACTTTCCTGAGTGTTGTAGCTGTTAAAGGGGAAGGTCAGTTCCCTGCCCACTAGAGGCAGTAGGGGAAAGTGGGGAGGGCATCTTTTTCTCAGCCCCACCACTACACTACAGGCAAGGGAAGTGATACTACTAGTTATGCCCCTCTCATGCCCTCAGGGTTGGCTCATCCATGCCCCTGTCTACAGAGTCAACTCTATTGTACTGCCCAGATGAAGTGTAGGACCCTCTATCCTGTGTGCTTCAGCTGGTGAAGGGCAGGGCTGGTTCCCCCTAGATGCAGCCAGTGAGGGCTGAGGCCAGCTCTGTACAGCCTTATCCTCTCAGCCCCCAATGGTGTCAGGAGCCATGGGCATGAACACAGACTGAGACTGCATCAGGGCCAAGAACTCAGATGTGGGCCCCAGCAGCAGCCCAGGCCCAGACATCACCATGGCCCTGGGTGCCAATGAATCCACTCACCTCCCTCACTATTTCCAGCTTTCAAATAAGCCCTTGTCCACAAGACATGAACCATTCTGTCTGACTGCCCCCCTCCCACATACCACACCATACATTTTCTCACCATAACAGTGCCTTTCTGTATGGAACTACAAGGCACCATGTGGGCCTGTGTTTTCTCCTTGGAGTCTGGAGTGTGGGTCTCCTTGTTCTACTTAGTCCATCATAGTGCTAGGGGCACCAGGGTTTTTGTTTGATAGCCTATGGTTTTTGTGGAAGTACTGTCACCCCAAAGGGTAATTAAATTAATGTGTATATATGCATGTGTGTGTGTTCGTATATAATGTGTATTTATAGACAAGATTTTACATAATATAATTTCCATAGAAGTGCTACTCCTGACTCTAGGCTTTTAGGATTGTTATCACCTAGAGATGATGGCAGACAGGATGGCTACACAGAAGATTATTTGCAGTCATCTTATAAATTATAAAAGGTTTAAGTAACTTAACGTTTGTTCATGAGAAATTGTACTCATTTTTGTAGAGAAGAATGGACAGAAGCTATCCAAGCTGTAGCAGACCGACTGCAGAGACAAGAAGAGGAGAGAATGAATTGTAGTCCAACTTCACAGATTGATAATATAGGAGAAGAAGAGATGGATGCATCTACAACCCATCATAAAAGAAAGGTAGAAAATGATGATGACTTATTTTAACTTCTAAATACAGTCTTTAGATTCTAGAAAAACTATGATGAAAACTGCTTCTGAGAGAGGTGTTAGTTTTCTTATTGTATGTATAACTTTGTGAACCTAAAATACCTGTTCCTTAAAACCTAATAATGTGCCAGCACTGCAGTGTGAGTGCTTGCGGAGCTTGCGAAGGAGTGGTGATTGATGTACTTTATAGATGACATCTCAGAAACCAGGAAATTAAATGTCTGCCCCTTGAATTCAACTTCATCAAAGCTACCTCAAAAAGTGAGTCTTAGAAATAACACATTTTCTTTTCATTACTACTCATGAGCCAATAAAGGAGGAAAACCACAACTTTTCTTTCCTCAGTGTTCCATATTAGTATATAATTTTATAGGAATTGTAAATAATATTTTTCATTACTATGACTTTATTTTTTAAAATATGGGATTCAAAACTAGTCTAATGTGATTATTTGAAAATTCAAACATATATGGAAGAATGGACTGAAGCTATCTAATCTGTAGTTGATGGCCTTTATAGTAGACTGATGAAATGTCACTTGCATGTATATCTTAAATATACATTTGCTGTTTATTTTATAAATCCTATTCAGGTGTGAAAAATGCTCAAAGTATTACCAATTACATTTTTCACTTGTTTAATTAATTAGTTAATTAATTTTTCAGTATTGGCATTTTGAACTATGAGTTATGCAAATGTTTCTCTACTACTGAACTCTGCCATTTGTTGTTAGTATGGTGTGTAGAATTGCCTTTCATGTTAGATTTCTTTGGTTCAAATCTTTTCACTTCCACATGCTTTGAACTTAAGAGAAATGATAAAGTCACAACTTAGAGAATTAATTCACTATGTAAAGTTTTTTCTTTAACATTCTGTACTTGATGCCTGTGAACTTTTTCAGTCTTTTTATTTTTAATTTTCTTCCATTTTGTTTTATATGCAAAATATGGATATTTTGCTTTCAAGTGTATCTGTGCACCAAGTGTGTGCAGTGGTCAGGGAATTGAAAAGAGGGGAATTGTAACTTCTAGAACTGTAGTTAGACACAGTTCTTTTTTTTTTCTCTTTTGTATTTAGCATTTAATTAGTAACATATGAGCTTACTCACTCTGTACCATTACTTGTATGAAATATATGTTGTATATTACATTTTTTTTATTATTTATTTTTTTTATTGAGAATAAGAAAAAAAAGTTTCCGCCTCCTCCCAGCCTCCCATTTCCCTCCCCCTCCCCGCNAAAAAAATCCTACATTATACCCTTGTCAAAATACTAATTACACAGAACAATAAAATTAAAATTATCAAAATCTGTAAGACAGAAAAAATGCAAGTCTGATCCAAGGTATATCCACAATAGACTTCTACCAAACTTTGAGCAACCTACCTCCAGTTCTTAAATTATTTTTAAAAGAAATAGTAAAGAAACAAAAGAATCACTTCCAAACTCATTCTCTGAATCCAGTATTGCTCTAATACCCAAACAAAATAAAAACCCACACATAAAAAATAAAACCTCATCAGTCCTCATTGTTCGCCATGATCAGAGTCCGGTTTTATCCCATGCTTTTTCAGTCACAGTCCAGCTGGCCTTGGTGAGCTCCCAATAGATCAGCCCCCACTGTCTCCGTGGGTGGGTGCACCCCCTTTGGTCCTGACATCCTTGCTCGTTTTCTAACTACAGGTTTTTTACTAGAAATACAGCCTGTGTGCTGAACTGGTCTGCAACCTCTAATATGTCCCCTTTCTGTCCTTTATATAGACAGATCCTCTCTATGTGGTTGTTGATTTGAAATAGTGTTTATTTTAAGTTGATTTCTCAGTCAGGAATATGAACATAACTTATCTTTACCCATTTATTCAGATGAGACATTTCCTTTTGCACAGATGTTTATAACTTGAAGTTTGACTGCATTAATAATTTTGAATCAGGTTCCAATTAATCTCGTCCTTTGAATTTTAGACAACTGCATTAAAAAGGAAGTTATACCTGCTCTACCCTGTTAATTTTCTGGAATTCTAAATATATGCTTAACAGATCAGTAAGATACTGAAAGATCTAAAAATGTCATAAAGCTATTTATAAATTATTGTTCTATTTTTGTCTTCAAGAATTTGGGATAACAATAATATCTAGTAATTGTGTATATTAGTATCTGTTTTTAGTGCTTTTAGATGAAAAATAAAGAAGGTACTACATGCCATGTTGAGCAATATAATCAATTTTTGGCCTGGTTATGAGTCTTTTTACCTGTTTATTGCCACGAAATTACCAGAAACAATAGCTGTGTTCTTTCTTACGGTTTTGTTGCTGGGTGGGCTGTTCTGCTGTTCTAATAAATTATTTTTGGCTGCTCATGTACTGGCTTTGAAAAACCCAAAGGAAACTTTCTGTTATGTCCCAGGGTTTGGTGTTGACTTTTGCCTTTGTTATCTTCATGGTTTATGCAGCTTCTCTGTGCATGTGGTATCTTATCTTCCAGGGTCTTAGTACATAGTCTTTCCTCCAACAAGCTAACCTCAGCTTCCACATCGAAGGAAAGCTAACAAGGGCCTTTGAGGTTCAGCCTCAATGCCCCTCAGGATTCATAGAGGATGCTAAAGCAAGCAAGGGCTAGAGATCTGAGGACAAAAATGAGTCTCTCATTCCATGCTTCTTTGTGCCAGTTTCTTTTTTTATTGTCTTGCTTCTATCCTAATACTCCCATCGTACTTCTAACTTCTCCTTGATTTCTCTCCTTCTTATCTCAAAATACTCTTTTTCCCAGGAGTCTTGAAGTGTTGAAAAAAATGCAATAGTTGTCTTTCTTTGATCAATACCACATTCTTAGAGCAAGTGATAACACAAGAGTCCAAGGTTATAGGATTAAGACTATGACCAGAGGGCGGGGTGTACAGTGCCCATTTAGATATGTTTTGAGACATAGGTCTTTTGTCAGTCAACAGGTAAGCAAAGAATTGACGTGCTTTTCTTAGTAACCTTAGATGGACATTTGTGGCCCTGACCTTGTGCATAGCTGTAAGGTTCCAAACTTATGATCTATTTCCAAAAGCCTTTAGTCTAGTTTGAACTTGCTCTGAGGTAAAAGAGAGCTAATTGTGTGCAGTTTGCCTGAACAAAAGAATAAGGCAGGCTTTTAAGTGTCCATAGTCCTTGTGGGACAAATAGATCTAGTTATGACGCATGTCCCAGTATATATTCTATGTATCAAAATTATACAGCCAAATGAAAAGTCATCTTCCTGGCCACCCATAGATATATACGCCCAGTAGATGGGATATTTTCATGAGATAGACAGAAAAGCAGTGGGAAAACACCCGAAGTTATTCTTAGGGAAGAAATGAAGTTCTTAGGTAAGCAATCAAGTGACTCATGCAAGAAATTACAGACAGGAACAACTGTTTTCCACAACTAGTAAATCCATGGCCTTTCCAGGTGGGGCTCCCTATCATTGAATCTCTCACTGCTAGTGCCTCCTGTTGAACACTAGTTATCACCTGCTTCATTTCTCATGGCCCCTGACAGAAAGCTGTCTCTTGAGAGTTTCTATGAGAAAAAAAAAAAAATGAAGTGCCATAGGGTGGCTTTGGAACTGATCAAAGACAGTTTAAGAAGCCATGAATTTGAAAGAGAGCAGGAAGATGTACGGAGGGGCTGGAAAGAGGAAGGGGAATGGGAAAATTGTGTGCTTACATACTATAATATTTTTGATCCTACTGCACGTACTGGCTTTGTGGGAGCCTAGGCAGTTTGGATGCTCACCTTACTAGACCTGGATGGAGGTGGGTGGTCCTTGGACTTCCCACAGAGCAGGGACCCTGATTGATTTTTGGGCTGACAAGGGGAGGGGGGACTTGCTTGGGGGAGGGGGAGGGAAATGGGAGGCAGTGACAGGGAAGAGACAAAAATCTTCAATAAATAAATTTAAAAAAGAGAAATAAAAAAAATAAAAATGCCAATCAGACAGATGGAGAGTCAGGGAGGGAGAAAGGAAGAAGAAGGGGTTGGAGGTGGCAAAGAGACAGTGTTGCTTGATGGGAACAAGATAGTCATATATAGGGTCTAATGCTTTGCTTCTTATCCTCTGAGTTTGTAAAACTGTTAGTGAAATTAATATGTCGAGCTATCTATTATTTTTAAATGACTGAATTTGATACTGTTTTCCATTTATGTGCAGCTCCATTTGATTTATAATTGAATCAATAAGTATATGTTATTTTCCTGCTCTCTTTTTGACATTTATATTTTCCTTTGAACTACTCATATTAAGACATTGTAATTTGACATTTGGATAAAATTATCAAAGTTATAGGTAAGTTATATTAAAATTGAATGTAGCCATTCACTTACGAAATATTTAAAACGATTTTTAATGTCAGAGTGCTTCCTGGCTTCAAGGAGTGAATTGAAAAATACTTCTCCCGTTTTAGTTCTCAGGAAGAGTTTGTGTAGGATTGGTACCATTTTTTTCTTTAAATGTTGTGGACTTTTCCTTATTATAAAAAATGTTAAGAGAAATTCAGTTCTTATATAGGGTTCTTTAGCTTTTCCGTTCCTTTGTCAGTGAGCTTTTGTAGTTTGCAGTGTGAGTCATTTGCTCATTTCATTTTGGTGTTATTTTGCTGGTATAAAGCTGTTTATTGTCTTAATTAAGGTCACTTTAATCTCTGTAGGTTTTGTAGTGATGTCACCTTTATCATTTCATGAAGATAATTTTATCTTTGTGTTTATCTTCCTGATCAATCTGACTGGAGATTACAGTTTTTATTGCTCTTTTCTCCTGCTTCTGCAAAAATGATTTTTGCTTCTATTTTAAAATGTTTATTTGTATATTCTTTGATATCACTTTTTTCTGAGGTAACACTTAATTTAAAACATGAGAACTTGAAAATAATTTTTAAAAACCTTATTTTACTTTTAAAAACATTCTGTCAGTTAACTAATAGTTTGACTGATGGAGAAATTCTAGGTTCAAAATAATTTCTACAAACGCTGAGAACTATGTTAATTATTTTCAGTATCCAAGGTTGTTCAAGAGACAACCAGTAGTAAGTTTTTTTTGTTTGAAATTGCTCTAGAAATTACTAGGATCAATATTGAGTTTACATTGCAAGTATTGCAAGCAGACTAACAGTAAATTATGCCAACTATTTCATCATAGTTTTCTAATTTATATTTTTCAGACGATGAATGATTTTGACTATTTGAAGCTACTAGGTAAAGGCACTTTTGGGAAGGTTATTTTAGTTCGAGAGAAGGCAAGTGGAAAATACTATGCTATGAAGATTCTGAAGAAAGAAGTCATTATTGCAAAGGTAACTGAGTCTAAAAGCCAGTGATTAATTTTTTTTTAGTATGCACATGTATCTGTGCACATTCTTGTAAATGGTATAGAGATTTCATGAAGCAATCAAATATTGAGTATAAACTATTACTTGCAATAATACCTATGAGCAGACAAAATTATTAATTTAAATATTTTAGCAGTGTATAATATATAAATTATGGTGAACCTGTCTTATTCCATTGAGCAAATATTTTTACTTTAATTTGGAGGAATCTTTTAGGTATATATTTGTGATCCATATCACTAATTATGTTAGTGTTTTCACTATTTTTCTAGAATATATATGTACCATATCAATTCAATATTCATTCATCGGGTGAAGGACATATAGGTGGTTTTTATTTCCCAGCTATTATGTATAGAGCAGCAATGACTATGGCTGAGCAGGATCTATGGAGTGGGCTGTTGGGTCCTTTGGACATATGCCAACAAGTGGTACATATGGGCCATATGGTAGGTTTATTTTTAGCTTTTTGAGGACTCTACCCTAATGATTTCTAGAGTAGCTAGATGAGCTTGCAGTCCACCATCAGTAATGTGGGTTCCACTCTCCTCATAACTCTGGAGCATTTGCTGTCAGTTCCTTTGGGGATATTTGTCAGCTGATTGGTAAGATAAAATTTCAGAGTTTTTTCATTTGCATTTCCCTTATTGCTAAAGACTTAGAACATTTTTGAGTGATTCTTTTTTTAGCTGTTTCCTACCCTTATTTTAAGAATTCTCTGTTTAGATCTCAGATGAAAAAGAATGGGCCATTTATTTTTATACTGTTTTTGAGTTCTTTATGTATTCTGGATATTAATCCTCTGTCAATTGTAGAGCTAGCAAAGACTTTCTCCAGTTTTGTGGGCCTCCTTTTCACCTGGTAGATTGTTTCTTTATCCATGCAGAAGCTATTTAGTTTTCTGTCATCCCACTTATCACTTGCTGGCCTTAATTCTTAGGCAAAAAGAGTCCTGTTCTGAAGCCCATTTTTATCCCTGTATGCTGTGAAGTATTGCCTGTTCCTTTTTCTAACACTTTCAGTGTTTCAGGTTTCACATTTAAGCCTTTGAGCCATTTGGAGATAGTTTCTATACAAGTTGATAAATAGGGATCTAATTATATTCTTCTGCATATGGATATAAAGTTTTCTAAGCACCGTTTATGAAAATGCATTCTTTCCTAGAGCATATTTGTTATCGTTTTCAAATATTAAGTGGCTGAAGTTTCATGTCTTCATTCATGTTTGAATTTTCAATCTTATTCCAATGCTCTATATGTTTGTTTTTATGTCAGGATCATATTTTTATTACTGTGGTTCTGTATTATAGCTTGAGAGGTGTGAAATGATAATCCAGTATTGTTCTTTTTGTTCAGAGTTGTTTTGCCTATCAGAGTTTTTTTTTTGTGATTTCATATGATTTTAGATTTTTTTTTCTATTTCTCTGAAGAGGAGATAGAGATTTTGGTTGGAATTGAAATAAATCTCTAAGTACCTTTTTGTGGAGTGGTAATTTTCACACCATTAATTTTAATAATTTGTAAGTATGGAATGTCTTTCCATTTCTGAGTGTCTTTATCTCTTTCTTGAGAGATTTCAGGTCTTCATTGCAAAGATCCTTCACCTCCTTGGTTAGGTTTATTCCTAGATCATCTATTTTCTTTTGACTTTTGTGAATGAGAGTGTATACACAACCTCTCTTCCTGTATATTTGTTGTTGTTGGTGTATAGAAAAGGTATTGATGTGTTCAGGTTGATTCTTTATCCTTTCATCATTGATCTACCTTAGTAGACAGATTGTACGTGGCATGGGAGAAGACTGTGGTTCAGGCAGGGCGAGTTCCACCTAAAGCCTATTAGTGGGATGCTGTACAGGAGGGATGAACAGAGTAGTCCTGAGCAGTGGTTGTGGGCCTAGGCTACACCTCTAGAGGATTGGAGAAGGTGTGTTGAGGGAAGGCTGGGGACTCAGATGGGGACTCTAAAGAAGGAACTGTAGGATCTGGCTGATTTGAAACATTAGAAATAACCATTTGTTGAAATTTGAGAGAAACACTTTAGAACCTTTTAATTTCTTTCTGCCCGGTTCTATAGTAGTTTTCATTATGGATTCCATTGTAATTATAGTAATTATTTTTGCTTAGAAACATTTTGATAATGTACAAAAACTTTTTCAATAGACTTATCTTTATCCTAAGTTATTGCTATCTTTAAATTGCATCTTTTTATATTGTGTGAATGTATTTATTTTTCGATATTTAGAAAAACACTGTGACATTGCAATTCGAGATTACAACTACTATAGTGTATCATTTTACATACTTGACCTATAGTAGAGGTCCTTATTTCTCATGTAGTCTCAAGTTATAATATTCTTTTATTCCCAACAGAAGGATTCAGCTTCATCATTTCTTATAATGCAGGGTTAGGGGTAAAGTAGCTCACTCAGTGTATGGCATATCTTAGAGACACCATAATTGAGGCTTTGTTCAGTTTTTTAGCAAACTTATTATCAGCTGTGACCTTAGTTTTCCTCTAAGTACTCAACTTTGGTTTTGCGTTCTTTTCATTAATTTATTCTTTAGGTTGTTTTTATGCCCTTTGACATATTTTCATTTTTAAACTATTATATAGCCTCTATTCATTTTTGCAGTTAGGATTAGATAATAAAACATTGCAAGGGTATTCATTTATTTTAATGAGAATAGCTAACTAAATAAATCCTAGTCTTATTCTTAGAGTGTTTTTATTATTGTAGTAATAAAAATAGAAATGCCCTTTGGTTATTAAGTAGTCGTTTTGGAAAGATTTGAGTTCTAGGTATGGTGATTGATACCCCTTGTTGGACATTCTTGGAGGCCAGAACTTTTTTCATCCTCTTACACTCTTTTTTTTTTAATTTTATTTTTATTTTTATTTTTTTTTAATTTCTGCCTCCTCCCAGCCTCCCATTTCCCTTCTCTTCCTCCCATGCCACTCCCCCTCCCCCCACTCCTTTCCCCATCCCTCTCCAGTCCTAAGAGCAGTCAGGGTTCCCTGCATTGTGGAAAGTCCAAGGTCCTCCCCCCTTCATCTAGGTCTAGGAAGGTGAGCATCCAAACTGGCTAGGCTCCCACAAAGCCAGAACATGAAGTAGGATCAAACCCCAGTCTTTGGCTTCTCATCAGTCCTCATTGTTCAGAGAGTCCGGTTTTATCCCATGCTTTTTCAGTCACAGTCCAGCTGGCCTTGGTGAGCTCCCAATAGATCAGACCCTCTGTCTCAGTGGGTGGGTGTACCCCTCACGGTCCAGACTTCCTTGCTCATGTTCTCCCTCCTTCTGCTCCTCATTGGGACCCTGGGAGCTTATTCTGGTGCTCCAATGTGGGTCTCTGTCTCTTATCTCCATCCATTGCCCGATGAAGGTTCTATGGTGTTATGCAAGATATTCATCAGCGTGGTTATAGGATAGGGCCATTTCAGGTTCCCTCTCCTCAGCTGCCCAAGGCACTAACTGGGGACATCCCCCTGGGCACCTGGGAGCCCCTCTAGATTCAGGTCTCTTGCCTACCCTAAGTTGGATCCCTTAATTAAGATATATGCTTCCCTGTTCCAATATCCATCCTTCCTTTATCCCAACCATCCCATTCCCCCAAGCTCCCCCCATCCTCCCCTTCTCACATTTCTCTCCCCATCTCCCCTTACCCCAATCCTACCCCTTCCCCAAGATCCCAATTTTTGCTCGGCAATCTTGTCTACTTCCCATATCCAAGAGGATAACTATATGTTTTTCTTTGAGTTCACCTTCTTATTTAGCTTCTTTAGGATTACAAATTATAAACTCAATGTCGTTTATTTATGGCTAGAAACCAATTATGAGCGAGTACATCCCATGTCCATCCTTTTACACTCTTAAAGTGAAATATGTAAATATGCATTTCCTAATCTGTGTAGGAAAATTCATGTGTAGCTTTTTTTATCCATAAAGTCAATCATGCTCTATTATTTTACCTTTTTATATGTAAATGTGAAAAAACTCCTGAGCATCACCAAACATATGAAAAACATCTGAAGATATAGAATTAACAGTAAACCACAATAGAGTTCATGCTAATGGAAACAGAACACGCAGAAGATAAGTTGTCAACTATGAACTAGTGTTTTATAGAGAGGTATTGAGTATGAAACAAAACTAGGCTTGATAAACAGAGCATAAGAATGAACAAATATGAATCTAATTATAATTATTATAGTGAAAATAAAATAAGGAAAGAGAAATAGATTTAGGAGTTTATCTGGGAATGAGAAACCAAAAATAAAGATATGGACAATATTGGGACAATAATTTTAACATAGAATCTCATTCAAAGGAGATAGAATATCTGAGATTTTAAAGTTAAAGTAATAAAGTACAAGATATAAAATTTGCCAGAATTGAAAAAGATTTTGGGTGGAAGGATCTACTGCATGCTGGCAAGTAAAGGAAGCAGCTCCCTTATTCCTAGGTCTTCATGTTCAGAGTGTTCTGAATGTCAAAGCAGTATACTTTCTAGCTGAAGAAGTGCTGAGGGCGGTAGTGGCAGGATATTGTGGCAGTCAGAGAGTATGGCACTCCATCCAGGGTGTGTTTGAAACAGAAGCATCAATTATAAATACCACACATAGTACTTGAGAATGGTAATGCATTGTTCATGGATAACCTTTGTCCCCTTTGAAATAGATATCAACATCTTAAGCAGACAAAATAATGAATAATGATAAAGCAAATAGAGAGGAATGAAGTTTTAGAAAGTCAAATCTAGTCCAGTGCTCAAACTTTAAGATGATTTAGAGCTTGATACTTATGACATGTCTCATAAAGAGCCATCCGAAAAGCAGACAAGGTTGCTAATGAGACAGTGATCCTTGGAAGTTACTGTGGTTTAATTAAAAGAGTGTCCCTTCTGCTATTATGTCTAATACTCACTTCATCTTTTCATTTACTTCTCTGGAGGGAAGGAGGAAGTAAATGTTTTCAGATACAATGTATTCTGATGTCAGAGTCAATTACAGGAGAACTATTGCCAGTATACAGAAAATAATGTGATTAGAACAAGGATCTGGTTAAGGAGGTATTCAGATATTTGAAGATAGGAGGAAGTGGAAGTAGAACTGGGCATTACAATTGGAGATAGAGATGGATTAATACTCTTTCATCTGTACTTAAGAAATTATGTTCTGTAAACTTCAGTTTACTAATACACTCATGAACTTATACCCAGGTTTCACCTTTGTTAATGGTATAAACATGTTTTCCTGTTTTGTTTTTAATTAATAGTCTGTTTTCTTTCCTTCTGCTTTTTCTCACTCACTTAAACAACACAACTGTCATAAAACAGCAAGTGTGCAAATGACGAAAGACTCTTAGGCCATTTATCTTGGAGGGTTAGTGATAAAATTGGAGAGATTAGATCTCATGCCCTCAGGAAATAGTCTCCTCCAAAGTGTCTTTCTCTGAAAAAAATTAGTCTCGAAAACTCATTATTTAGTTTTTCAGGATGGACAAATATATGGAAATCTATATTTGAAGGAAATCTGTATTTTTATGAGAACATTCTTCTAAATTTTAGTACTTTTAAAGCTCTTAATTTATAATAATCATCAACAAATGAAGTTTAAATAGTCATTGCATTGTTTTAGCCACTGAGTTTGCCAATGTTATTTTTAACTTCTTGTTTTGACATGTTGCTTTTAGCTGTAATTAAAAATTATTGGCATCTGTGTTTACTTCTTAGCTTGTATGTACCATATCTTCATAGAAAAACTAATTAGTATGTGTAATACAGTACCACTAAATTTGCATTAATGGGAAATTTTCTAACCATAAATATAAATTAATGATAAAAATTCGGTTAGTATATTAATTGGTCTATCCTATTACCTTTATATTGTGTTCTTGTAACAAAGAATTTTCTTAACTTTTGTCTCTTCATATCTTTGCTTCACCCTGCATATGTGGTTAAGTAGATTGAAGAATTAAGAGGAATAAAGTTTGTTCCCCCGTGAAATTTACTAACTGACCTAGGAAAATACTGTATATCATGTGGCCGTCTTACCAGAATAAAAATGAAACACCCTATAAAAATGATTTCTAAAGCATCACATTATTGTTTCTGCTATTAAGTTAGTTTGTTATTCACTATTTGTAGTCTTTCTCTACTTTATTGACTCAGATTACTTAGCATACTACTCCACAGTAGGTAAATGTTACCTTTTCTGTAAATACCTATCTCACTGCATACATTTCTTTTGATGTACCTTTTCAGTGTAGGCATGTAACTTTTAGAATATTTTTTTGATTTTATATCTAAAAATATCTCAAACTACCTCATCAGTCTAAATTATCTTATTTCTAAATCAGAGTACTTTAATGGTCTCCTTTCTGTTTTACTCTACTCACCAATATAACATCAGTAAACCTTAGAGAGTATAAATCACATTGTGCTAGCCACCGTGCCCTTCAGTACCCATTGGATTACATTACTGAGCTTATGTTCCATTTGTTTTTCCTTTCTATCTTACTTATAATATAAATTCTCTCTTGTTAATACATATTGTTTTTAAATTGAATAGTTACTTATCTTCACTAGCCTGTGAAAGGGCTTTTTCTCCAGTGTGTAAATCATACCTAGATGATTCTGCGTAGTTGTTGATGTAATGGTTAAATAAAGCAGCTTTTGGATTTATGACATTCAGCTCAAACATTAAGTACTTGCTGTATGCTAGCCATTATGCTAGATAATAATGGGTATACAAATCTGTAAGTTCTTGTGTCATTTCCTCTTCTGATTTATTTTCTAATAAAATGTTGCTATAATTGATTTAGGCAAATTACTATAGTATGGCAGTGACTTTCAAATTGTTTGAACACTTAAACCTGGCTCTTATAAAATAAGAAAGACTGAAGTGGTTTATTTATCTTTGGCTTAACTTGCTTTAAATACTACATTGTTAATTCACTTTACTCTTTGTTCATACACAGTTGGTATTCCCTTGTTTATAATATTAGCTTTTTATATATCTGTTTCTTATTTTTCTTCTAGGCATAAACTAAGGTAAAATGCTTTTGTAAGATAATAATAATTCAGTGTCTTGATGTTGTACTCTTCATTCCTTTCTTTATGATCTAACTTTTATTTGTCAACAGTGTTGTTGATCCAGCAAGGTATTTGTTTAAGAATTTCCTAGAAGCAAATTGGAGATGCCCCTCCCTCCCTCCCTCCCTCCCTCCCTCCCTCCCTCCCTCCCTTCCCAGCCTCCCTCCTTTCCCCACCCTCCCTTCCTTAAGATGATCTACCTTTGAAATCTGAAACATGTTTTCAACTCCCCATATGTTAAATAATCCCTTCTAGTTTTCTTTTTACAAATCACAATGGGAATTTGATTTTTACAAATAAAGAACACAATTGGGGAAATATGTTAATTTTTGTTTATTTGTTTGTTTTATATACCTTTTAAATTTTTATTTATTTATATGTTTTACATCCCAACTGCAGTTCCCCCTTCCCAAATCCACTCCTCCTCTGTTTCTGTTCAGAAAGGGGCAGGCCTCCCATCTGTATGACAAAGCATGTCAAGTTGCCATAAAACTAAGCACCACCCTTTATATTAAGGCTGTACAAGGCAACCCAGTATGAGGAATAGGTTCCCAAGAGCCAGCCAAAGCATTAGGGACAGCACCTGCTCCCATTGTTAGGAGTCCCACAATAGGACCAAGCTACACAACTGTAGTATTTAGAGAGAGCCTAGATCTGTCCCATGCAGGTTCCCTGGTTGTTGTTTCAGACTCTTGAGTTCCTAGGAACTACGTTATTTGTTTCTGTGAGTTTTCTTGTGACATCCTTGACCACTCTGGGTTCTGTAATCCTTTCCTCTCTTTATCAGACTTCCCCAAGCTTAACCTAATGTTTGGCTGTGGGTCTCTGCGTCTGTTTTTATCAGTTACTGGATGAAGGTTCTCTGATGACAGTTGGGGTAGTCACCAACCAATCTGATCACAGTTCAGGATGCACATTTATATTGCTAGGAGTCTTACTTGGGGTCATCCTTTTGGATTTGTATGAGTTTCCCTTACATCAAGTTTCTTCCTAGTGCCAAAATGTTTCCCCTTTCAAACATCTCTTTCAGTACTGACCCATTCTACTCCCCCAACCCGATCCCTCAAGTTCCCATCCCCACTCACCGCCAGTCCACCCAGGAGATCTCTTCCAGGGAAAGTACATTCTTTTTATGAAATATGCTTGCATTTTAAAACTTACTTGAAGTAAAATGTTTAAGACCTGTAAAAAGAATATTAAAAAGTATCAAGCATAAAACATGTGATTTTGCACTCTGTTACTTTTTTGCAGTGTGTAATTTAGAATTAAATTGTGTATCCTGTGGTTCCTTTTTAAATAACTGACTGTTAATAAGAGAGTTTATTTTACGATCCTCACTGAATTGTGTTTTAATGTCTCCCTGAATAAAGTGTATAACTGTGGAAATACTAGCTTAGTTTTATGCTATAGTATAAGCTGGTAAGCCATTTCTTTTACGGGAAAAACCAACATACTTAATTTTTTTCACCTTGAATAATTTTATATCATTATTTATATCATTTAACTAAATATGAGTGAGTTTATATGAATTTTTATCTTCTACCCCTCAGAATTAAACTAATAATTTGAACTTTGGGTGTAGTGGTGGAGGGGAGGCTAGGCCATAGAGGAAACATAAATATTAATACCGCTTTTTTATGTCTCAGCAGTATCTTCTGGTTTCTGAAAATGCTGACAGTGTTGTGTGTTTAGTACTTGTGATATGTATTTATAGTTGTCTTTCTTTGTAGGATGAAGTGGCACACACTCTTACTGAAAGCAGAGTACTAAAGAACACCAGACATCCATTCTTAACAGTAAGTGCTTAGAGAATGTTGTTAGGACATTGTAAATTTAGGAAGATTTTATTATTGAATGAAACTATGACAGTGTTTCAAGTAATATTTACTTAGTTATACCACATTCTTTATGACAGAATGTAAGTTCAATTTGTTTGAAACTGTTGAATGATGTGAATTAAGTGTATCATTTGTATAGAATGCATTTATAATTCTTCCCATTGTCTTTGTACAATTTTTTAAAAAACTTTCTTTCTTCTTATAAATCTCTCTGATTTAAATATATATCCACAGACCAAGCAGGTCTCCTTTGGTGTTTTAAGTTCACTGACAAAATGGTAGACTTTTAAAAGCTTATTTTGTTTTTTAACAGTTGTGCAATCCAGGCATATAGCTCATGACTGTAATACTGGTACTGAGGAGTCTGTGACAGGAGGCTCTCCCCATGTTCAAGGCCAGCCTGGGCTTCCTAGTGAAATCTAGGGTACCTGGGTTACAGGGTCAGACCTATCTCAAGAAAAAAATCAAATGAAGATTTTACTTTTTATTTTTTTTGTTTGCTGGCTTCATATAAACATTAAATTTACCACATAATATGGTCTTCAGTTTTCAAAGGCCAAAATTTTAAATGAACAGATTTCACAGAAATAAGATCCCTTTCATGATAGAAATACAGGAATATGGACTGTTTTAAATACAGGGAGTCCTGCTGTGTTTTCTTCATTAGAGAAAATATGAACCATGACTTAATTCATGCAGCATGTTTTTAAACAGACTATTTTACATCTAGCCTGGGATTCTATATATTAGAGAATAGTTTATAAAGTTTCGCTATGTTCCATACTATACCAAGCATATTAAGATTAAAATAGCAGCTATTGTTTAAAAGTAGAACTTTTAATAACATTTTAAGGCTAGCTAAAGTAAATATTTTCACAGTTATCAATAGATTCTGGTCTTTGCTAAAGTGTTTCTTGTCTGTTTTCTAATATAGTAACATTTTAGTATATTCTTATGACTTATGGAGTTACCTAGTCTGACCTTCCTGAGTTGGGCTGGGTTTTATCCTCAGTACATACAAAGTAACACTGACACGCCATTGATCATATTGAATAAAAGCAACTGTGTTCCTGTGGAACTTTCCCTAGAGTTCCTTGTAGAGACTGGGAGATGAGAACTAGAGTACTGAGTACTAAGTCAGTCTCAGGTGGAACAGCAGGTTGAGAGTGCTCACCACCATTACTAATTTGTTTTTACCGTATTTCTTAGAAAGCATTCTTATAAAGTAAATATACTCTTAAAGAACAACACTAGTCCATTAATTATGCTCACTGCTTTCAAGTGCTCTATTTTTGGTACCATTATACTTTTAAGACTACAGGATTATAATTAACATTTTTTCTTTTTTATTTCAAGTCCTTGAAATATTCCTTCCAGACAAAAGACCGTCTGTGTTTTGTGATGGAATATGTTAATGGGGGAGAGGTGAGTCAAGAAGTCAATCTAGCATTTGCACGGACTATTTTCTTGAAAGTATTACAAGCAGTGTGGGTTATGGTGGTTCTCACCCTGACGGGTTTGCCTAGTTCTTCCTGTTGAGTAAACAAAAGCTGGATAGCTTCTAGTGGGGTATTGTGGTCACTGGAAAGCATAATCACTTTCCTTATTTTACTATATTTTGAAACCTAAAATATTTTACTACAGTGTGATTTTTTTAAAAAGGGACATAGTTCCCTTTATTCATTGATTTTAGGTTTATTTTATGTTGGAGTGTTCTGCCTGCATATGTTGTGCCCGTGCAGCATGTTTGTGCTTAGTGCCCACAACAGTCAGGAGAGGACATTAAATCCTGTGGAACTGGAGTTAGAGATGACTCTGAACCAGCATGTGGGTGCTGGGAACCTAGTTCTCTGCAAAACAAATTCTCTTAACTGTTGAAATATTTCTTGAGTCCCAACAGTATGAGTTTTGAAATTATATTAATAAATTGTGGAACTATAGGTACATAGTTATTTAGTTTTAGATAGTTTTTCAAATAAGCCTGTGAAACTTCTAAAAAGTTTTTTTTAACCTATTTTGAACTCAACCAAACAGTATTTTACATAGATATATATAGTGCAGCTGTGCTTTTTCCCTTGTATGTATGTAGTGACCAAGATGATAATTGAGATTTAATAGATCTTACACTTTTTGAGAGAAATTAAGTCGTTTCACTTGTACCTTTCCTTTATTTTCCTTCCTGTTTTAAATAAAATCAATGTGAAGAAAAAGTGAAATGAGCAGAAACAGTAACTGGAAATGCTTTACATTGTGAGCTTTCTGAAATGAATGTATTAAAAGAAGCTTGTATCTTGTAGCCTAGAGTCTTATTTCCCAATCAAAATAAATACCTACTGTGGAATAGTTTTCATAAAGATTATCTGGTATATAGAAATTACTGTGTTTGAAAATTTTATTCACTCACACGGTGAATATATTTTGAGTGTTTAGACAGTACAGATTTTTCTGAATGTGTTAAGACATTGACTTTTCTATGAAGGAGTATATTGTTTCTCTCATATGACATGTAGGTGTATAGAGTTTCTATTGTGAGTATATTATCAGTTAGAATATCTAAGCTCTAAGTAAAAATAATAAAAGACAATTCATTAAAGATGGACTCTGAGGGAGATTATTAGTGGACTGTCTAAGCTGAAGTGGCTCTTTAGGAAGAGATGATAGCGTCTCACTGGAGGGTGAGCACAGAACAAAGGAAGCTTGAGCAGTAAGATAACAATGACCCAAGCACAAAAACTTGGAACTTCAATTAGATGCCCATGGAAATCTGAAGAAGATGCATGGTTTGGAGCTGTGGAACTGGTATCTTAAGAGCTAGTTTGTTGGATGTGGGTAATAAAACCTTTATTGTAAATATCCATACATAGTTTATGTTGTAATCGTGTGAAATTAATGGATATACTCAAGTTATGAAAAAAGTTTTTAGAGTGAGACTATAAAATTGATTTTTAAACAGCTTTTGCTTTTTGAAATGTTTTTAAAAATAATTTGGAGATTATATCTGTTGAATTAGAAAGTAAAGGAAAACAGATTTGCAAGATCTCCACCTAAAGGTTGTAATTTTACTTGTAGAGGTGGAAATTAAATTAATGAAACCTCCATATTGGTACCAGTCAGAATTTAAAATATGCATACTATTGGAGTCAGTGTGATATCCAGTTCTCAACGTGTTGAGATCTAGATTTTCCTGAGAGACAGGCCTCTTGGCATGTCTGTGAAGGCTATCTCAAGTTAATTGAGGTGCTAAGACTACTCTGTGAGTAGCACTGTTCCCTGAACTATATAAAAAGAAACTGTGGACAAATAGAAACATTCATCATGTATCACTTTCGACTCTGAACTGTGGTTCTATTGTGACTGGCTGCCTCCAGCTCCTGTAACTTCCCTGCCATGATGGATTATATTCTTGAACTATAAGCCAAAATAAGCCCTTTCCCCCTTTAGTTGCCTTTTTCAGTGAACAACTTGAAAAGTAACTGAGACACTCAGCAATTCCATTTCCAGTAATTGTAATTCCAAAAATAAAGATAAATGACCAAATGGTATGTGAATAAATACATTTGTTGTACAAGTATGGTGTCTTAAATGAACATTCAGTAAGAATGCTGATTAAGTATGTCAAATGTTGCAAGATGGGATAATATAAAGCATGCTACTACTATTATGCTGAGAGAAACATAGATCATGTACATGTGAATATTTCATTATTCACTGAAATTTAGAACTGATCAAAAATTATGTACATGTGAATATCTTATTATCCACTGGAATCTAGAACTGACCATAGATCCTGTAAATGTGTATGTGCGAGTATCTCATTATTAATCCACTGGAATTTAGAACTGGCTATAGAGATTATGTATGTGTGTACAGTGAATTACCTCATTAGCCACTGGAATTTAGAACTGGCCTTGTGACTGAGTAAAGGGTGGAAGGAAAGTTTAATTTTCAGTTGTGTATTCTTTTGTAACTTTTCATATTATAGATACTGTGTATTTAATAATTAAAAATAAGCAAATGAACGGATGACTAGGGAAGAGAGTGATAGAAAGGAAATGATAATCTGTGTAAAACTTAGAGCAGCATTGAGTGCAGTGCAGGCCACAAATCAGCATCTGTATAATTAATTTTTAAAGTCTAATAATATTGCTACTAATATGCTAAGGCCACTTTTAGTAATTTAGCTGCTATTAAATTTAAATGAGAAATAGAAAAATATCCCCAGGAGAAACTGTAATTTTTGGAAACTAAGGTAATACCAAATTTAGTTGAAGAAGTCTCTCCTTAGATCTTTTTGCAAACTGTCTTCAGTTTTGTATGTCTTAAAGCCTCTAAACTGGAATCCTGTGATGTCTCACAGGCTCAGATTTCATGGGAGCTAGAGATTAAAAGCATGGTAAATCATGTGGACCTGCTATGAATCTGATAAATTCTTACTGTTCTCTTACATTCTTTCTGTGGGTACTAATGAACCTACCATTTCCATTTTTTTACTACTCATGCCTGTTAGCACTTTGCGCAGTATGTATTAATGTCTTTGATAAAATTCATTTTAGTTTTTATATATGACTTTCAGTTACATGTCATTCTTGAGATCTTCTCTTACTTATTCAGATTTCTCATTATTTGGCTGGCATTTTCTCTTCTGTGAACCAGAATCATCTCATTTTAAATTCACAGAAGACAGAAGTGCCGGCAGTCAGCATTTGAATTCTACTTACTAATTTGTGGAGGTGTGATTTGGGTGATTTTTAAGTTAGAAGTATTTCAGATTCATGGTGATGCTTTTAAAACTTGATATTTTTTTTTACTAAATTTATGGTTATATAAATATCTTTATTACCAGAATCTGAGTTATTAAGCTTTATGTAGTTTATGTCACAATTTTGTTGCCTTCATCCAAATATTTTTAAAAAAATTTCCATACCAAGAAAGTTACATTGCAAAATTCACATTAACATCTAAAGTTCAAGGCAAAATGAACTTTATTTTACATGCTGTTTTATGATACAATTTTATAGTATTTGATGTCCAGTTTTCTAAAATCATTAAATGATCATTAGAATACAATTTAAGTTAACAGAAGACTTGACAAGTCTCATTGTTTAAAATGATTAGCTGCCTAGAACTATAAGCAATGTCCAGGAAGCCCTCAGTTTTCATGATTTCTATGCATAGGGTCAGTGGTATAGAATGCAGTTTCATAGTAACTAACTTCTTAAACGTTGGTTTCCTCAGAGTGACCCTTTTAAGGAATTGCAAATAGAGAGCATTTCTCTCTCCCTCTCCCCCTTTTTTCTTCCCCTCTACCCTACTTCTGAGGAAGGAAAACAGAAAAATGACAAAAATAATATTTACATTTTTTAAAATTATGGTCCTAAAACACAGTGCACAATATTTTGTATTCTGTATATTTCACCTACCAAAATTCTTTAAAACTCCTCTAGGATTATGGCATGTGCTAGTAGTTTATTTCAGTTTGCAGGGTTGCTGCATTGCAGTCATATTTCTCAGTGTTTGCTATAGTCATAAGATGTCAGAGTTCTTAGCAGTTTGGAGTTATTGCATAAATAACTGTGGTGAATATTACAGAACAAATCTTCATGAGTTTTTATTGTTTTTTTAGTTATGTGTACTTTTAAAATAATAAATTTATTGTAACATCTGTAATTCTTATTACATTTTAATTTATTTTGTGTGTATACATAGCACCTGTGTAGGGGTCAGAGGTACAACTTTTGTGAGTATATTTCACCTTGTAGAGCTTCAAGGGCGAACTCCGTTTACCATCTTGACTCCTGTTGACTTTACCCACTGAGCCACCTTTCCAACTGTTAGGACATGTTCATGTGTGAATTGGATGATTGTGTTGTCTTCACCCCACCATTCACCATCTTGTACCTTTTTCCTCATATTGGTCCTTCTCCACAGATATCTACTTCTAGGTTTGTTTCCTTTTAAATGTTGAGAGAAAACATGATATATTAGAAAATCTCCAGTTCTTCCTATTGACCGAATAATATTACATTATGTATGTATGTGGCATTTCTATTCATCTGTCAATGAGCATATAGACTTATTATGTTTTAAATACTATTAATTATTCAGCATTAAGTATGAATGTGTAAATTATCTTTGTGGTGGATTGGCTCTTGTACCCTGTAGTGGATTAGCAGGGTCACATGATGGTAGTTCTACTTTCAGTTTTTTGAAGAATTTCTGTTTTCATGGTGGCTGGACTGGTGTGCATTCTTCTTTCCCTGCATCCTCTGTGCTTTCTTGATGATAGCTATTCTTACTGGAGCTAAGAGGATTCTGTGCAGTTTATGTGTATACTTTCTGTTTGACTAATAAGTACAACACGTTGTCATTTAGTTATTAAGTCTGTCTTTTCAGAACTTTTGTCCATTTCCTAATTGGATTATTTCCTCCTTTGCTACTTAGTATTTCAAGTTTGTCATAAATTCAGAATATTAACCTCTGTTACACAAATAGTTAGCAATGATTTTCTTCCAGTTCTACCAGCTAGCTATTCACTTTGGTAATTATTTCATTTACTATGCACAAGCTGTGTAATTTCAGGCAACCCAGTTTGTTAGTTCCTGCTATTACATTTGGAGCCATTCAACAGTTATTGCCTGTGCATGTATCTTACAGTTTTCTGTTAGTGGTTCTAGAGTTTCAGGACTTTTAATTCATAATGGATTGTTTCTCTTTTTTACAGGTGAGAGATAGAGGTATAGTTTCCTTTTTCTGCATTTATGTATATCCAAGTTTTCTCGTACCATTTTGTAAATATTTATTTTTTTATGTGCATTACTGTTTGCTTCTTTTTATATTATGTTTACTGATTGCGTGTTTGGTGCCCATGATGACTAGAAGAGGGCATCCGATTTTTTGATCGTCTGTGTTTATGCTTGGAACTGAGTCACCAAGAGTATCACGTGCACCTTCACAGCTGAGCCATCTTTCTAGCTCTTCTAGTGCCTTTTACTAAAGAGGCCTTTTCTTATCCATCTTGTATGTTTTGGGAATTTTTGTTTAAAGTCAGGTAACCTCAATTTCTTGGGTTCCTTTCTGGTTTTTCTGTTTCATTCCATTGGACTGTGTGTCTTTTTATGTGTGTCAGGGCCTTGTTAGGTTTGATACTGTGGCTCTGTAATATAATCGAAAATCTCACATTATTATACTTGCAGTATTGCTCTGTTTTCTTAAAATTGCTTTGGCTATTCTTTGCTTTGGCTACAAAAATTATTCGTGCTTCTATGTGGGTATTAGAATTCTTTCTCTGGGTCTGTGAACAAAATCATTTGAATTCTGATAGAAAATTAATTGAGTACATAGAGTAGTTTGGGTCACATAGCCATTTAAAATATAAATTATCTTTATTCACAAGCATGGAAGAACTTTCCTACTTCTAAGCCTTCTTTATTTATTAAGCTCTAAAGTTTTCACCGTAGCAGTGTTTAATTCCTAGCTAGATTATTCCGATATAAACGTTCTTGTTGTTTATGTTTTTGTAATTAACATTGTTTCCCTGATCAGCACGATTGTTAGTGGCATATTGGAAAGCTGTTCATTGTTGCTTATAGATTCAAATTCTGCTCAAAAAGTATTTATCAGATTTAAGAATATTTTTGTCAAGTTTTTAGTCTTTTAAGTATAACATCATATAGTCAGGAAACAGATAATGTTGAGTTCTTTCCTATTTATCTCTTTTATTTGTTCGTACTGTCTTAATGCTGTGGTTAAGAATTTGAAGACTACAGTAAACATGAGCAGAGGGAGTCGGCACTCTTATCTTATTCCTGATTTTAAAAGAAATGTTTTCAATTTTCCCCATTTAATATATAGGTGGATTTAATTTTGTAAATCGCCTTTCTTATGTGGTGGCATTGTACTTTATTCCTGTTTTTTTCCCCAGGGTTCTCATCAAAAAAGGATATTGAAGTTTGTCAAATATTTTTCTGCATCCATTGATATAGTTGTAGAATTTTCATTTCTGAGTCTATGTGTCAGAATTATTATTTACATATATTGAACTATCTTTGCTTACCTTGAATGAAGCCTACTTCACAGAGTAGGATCTTTTTAGTGTGCTTTTAAATTCTGTTTGCATATATATTATCAAATAGTTTTGCATTTGTATCCTTTAAGGAAGTGGCATATAACTTTCTTTTTTGCCTCATTTGGATTTTTATGAAAATAATGCTGATTTAGTAGATTGATAACATTCTTTTTCTATTTTTTTTTAGAACTATTTGAGAATATTATTGTTCTTTTTGGAAAATATAGAATTTGGCAGTGAAATTTTTGGACCCTGGGTGTTTTTTTTTTTTTTTTTTTTTTGGTTGGGAGACTTTATCAGTATTTTAACTTTATTCCTTGTTATAGATCTGATTAAGCTGTTTCTGTCTAGTTGCTTTAATTATAGTAATATATTGCAAATCTTATCTGATTTTTCAGTTTTGTTGGAAGATACATTTTCAGCACTCTGAAGTTTATTAGCATCTGTTGTAATGTGCTTATATTGTCTCAAATTTATGATTTTGAGTCAATCCTGGTGAATAGTTTGTCTAAGGGGGTAGCAAGCTGTTTAATTTTTGTTTTGATTGTTTATATTATCCTTTTAGGCTACATTTCATTAATTTTTACCCTTTCTTTTATATTTGTATTTAATACTTTTGAATTAAGTATGTTCATTTTTCTTGAGAGTTAGTTATAGGTATATCATTAACTTGTATCTAGATGATAAAACAAACAATCCTAGCTAGTAGTCATTTCCTGCCACAGCTTGAAGTGTTATTTATTGATAGTTAAGTTGGGATTTTTCTCTTGCCGCTTTTAATATTTCTTGTTTGGTAGCCATAGTCTTTTAAAAATATTTATTTTATATTTTGAGATTATAATATAATTAATTACCTCAGTTACCCCCTCCAAGCCATGGACTTTATTATTATTATTAATTGTTGTTTTAAACACACAGACATACACACTTAAATATATAAGTACAACCTTTTCAGTCTGTATAGTGTTCCTTGTATGTATATTTTCAGGGCTCACCATTTGGTATTTGGCAATCAGCCTGTCTATTCTGTCTCGGAAGGACTATTGCTCCTGCTCACAGCCTTCCTTAGTTACCTGTAGTTCTTTGTGTAGGGCTGAGGTCTCCTGGGCTTGTCCCATTGATTTTAGCATATTTTTTGTTGCAGGTTAACTTTAAGGGTAACAGTAGTGGCATGCATTCCTCATAGTATCCAACAGCTTTCTAGTTGGACTTAATATCTGCCCAATAAGGGAGGAATCATACCTGCCACCGGAACCTAGCCAACCACCCAGGGCTAGAGAAGTCATGATCTTGGAGAAGAACTTACCATTGCCATTTTATAGAACCAACATAAAATTTCTAACTTTATTCTAATATGCACAGATAAATGTGGTGTTCTGCATCAAGGAAACTTTTCTTTGCAAGAGACAGACCATTCCAAAACCCACAACTAGTAGAAATGCAGTTTTGAAGTCCAATCCCAATGGATATGTCTGCAAAACAACTCCTTTACTTACGGCTCAGGGAGCATTGTAAAAGAGGAGTACAAAGGCTATAAGTGCCAGAGGATGAGAGAGTTTGCTGTGAGATTATGTCTCCTAGGAAA
The DNA here is from genome assembly GCF_014885135.2 of Alexandromys fortis. Classification (NCBI taxonomy): domain Eukaryota; kingdom Metazoa; phylum Chordata; class Mammalia; order Rodentia; family Cricetidae; genus Alexandromys; species Alexandromys fortis. The sequence goes on along the minus strand of NW_026067925.1, from coordinate 5,005,003 downwards.
ATTAGCTGCTACACACATAGTATTGCACCTACATGACTGCCTAAACATGAGATGAACAAGGACAAGAACAATAGATGTTTACCTGCTCGTCAGAAGAGGACGCCAGACCTCATTACAGATGGTTGTGAGCCACCACATGGTTGCTGGGAATTGAACTCAGGACCTTTGGAAGCGCAGTAGGTGCTCTTCACCTCTGAGCCATCTCTCCAGCCCCCAGTTGTAGTCTTTTTATAGCATGACTATAATGCGACATGGCAAAGTTATTTTCTCATCATATCTATTTGCAGTTTTAAATGCCTCCTTTGCTTTAATGCCCATATCTTCCCGTGATTTGGGATTCTTCTGTTCAACTTCATTGAATGGATTCTCTGTGACTTTATTTTATAACTTAGCTGATGTGGGATTCCCCTCTGTATGCTGTGAATACCATTGGTTAATGAAGAAACTGTCTTGGGCCTGTGCAGGGAATAAAGGTAGGCAGGGAAAACTAAACTGAATGCTGAGAGAAAGAGGAGGCTTTAGAGAGAAGCCATGGTGCCGCTGGTGGAGACAGATGCTGGAACTTTAGCCAGTAAGCCACAGCCACGTGATGATACATATATTAATAGAAATGGGCTAAATTAATATGTAAGAGTTAGCCAATAAGAAGCTAGAGCTAATGGGCTAAGTAGTGATTTGAATAATATAGTTTCTTTGTGATTATTTTGGGGCTGAGCAGCTAGAAAGAAACAAATGACCTCCCTGTAACACTTAGCTCTTTCTCTTACCCCATCGATTCTTAGATTATGTCTCAGGATATTTTGAAAGTTGTGCTCATACTTATTTTTTCCTCATTTTTTTTGTGATATTTAGTGTCATATTTCCTCAACCTTGTCTTTAGTCCCTGATAATCTTTATTCTGCTTGACCTATCCTATTTGAGGTTACTTTTCACTGTGGTTTTTAAAATGTATTCTCTGAGAGTTTCATACATGTGTACAATTTCATTATATTTTTTTGCCCTATCCTTTATTCATGAGAAGCACTAAGATTCCCATAGCTGCTCCCCACATATTCATGCCTTAAAAAAAATGAAATAATGTGCTGAGTCCAACTAGTACTGCCCATGTATTCATGAATGTGGGACAAGAGCAGTCTCCCAGCACCTCCTTTTAAAAAGAAAAATTATTCTCCTTTTATTTTCTTTGAGCCTTGGGGTGGGGAGTGTTAATATCAATATTAACATCTCTATGGTTGAGCACTCACTAAAGTAGCTAATTCTTAGCATTTTGAATATTAATCCATCTGTATTAAACTTTACCCACTGCAGTGAGATGCTGTTTTAGCCATGGTTGGGAGTAGCACATTCTATGGGTAAAAATATAAGTATTTAGACGGTAATTTAACATTATCACCATTTAGAAAAACAGCACCAATAGATTCTCTCTTAGAACATATGTCTTATCTAGCTATAGGTTTTGAGCATGCTTACAGTACCAGGCATGGATCCCCTCTTGTGGAACAGTACTCAGATCCATCAAGAGTGTTTATTTATGCCCAGAATCAATCTTGATATTGTTATTTCAGTGGGCACATCTTGGCTGGCAGGTCTGTATTTTTGAATGCAAGGTCCAGTGCTGAGGTTTTAAGTATTTTTATTTTTTTTTTAATTTCTAGTATTTCTATGCCCCTTCACCTTCCAAATCTCAGTTTCCTTGCAGAACTCCTCATCTCTGTTGCTGACTTGACTATTATGTAGGTCTGGCATTAATGTCTTCATTTTAATTTTCTTGTTAGAATATCTTTTACATTTCCATCATTTCTACTCCAGTATCTTACAGTATCTTATAGTTTGGTTTTAAGCTCGAAAGTCTTTATATTGCCTTGACTTTTCATATTTCTTGAATTTCTACAGTAGGATTTATGCAGCTGTTAGAATGGGAATATCTTTGAGAAATTTAATAAATTTTAGAGATTTTATTTTTATTGAAAATAGACATTTTCATAAAATGCATTTTTAATGGTTTTCTGTCTCCCAACTTCACCCAGATCCTGCTCGCCTCTCCCTCCTCCTCAGTGCACACCTAGGTGTTTTCTCAGTGCGTTGTCGTTTCTTGGATTTGTACCCCATTAGAATCACTGTAGAGGGTGCAGTGGTGACAGCAGTGGGAAGGCAGTGATTTGACATCAGGTATTAATATATAGTAAAAGTGGAAACATCAGCAACTCCTCAAGAAGAAGAAAAGGAAGATGGTTTATACTAATTCGGTAAACTAGCACTTTAGAAATTCTAACAACTAGTGCTAATAGTCATCTTCCAGACAATGCTTGTACTCATCGTCTCGGTCGTTTCATTAGAAAACAATGAAAAAATTTACAAGTTGTTGCTCTCAGTATGTTTCTTTTAGATTGTTTCACAAAGGTTAGTGATATAGACTTGGGATATTAAAGTAGATATTGCTTCTTATTATCAAAGTTTTATGTGAAATTTCTTTGTTAATCCCTGAAGTGTTCATGAGCTGTTTTCTCTGAAGCATTGGCATAGTGGCTCTTTGCCATCTGTTGTTTATGATGTGAGCTCGTCAAGCTCCTCCACACTTCTGGCATGAAACAAGAATTGTATATTACTGCCTTGTAGATCCTAGTCCAGACACCATAGGTTGAGACTTTTAGAGGTGTGTTTATTTATTTTATGAGTATGAGTGTTGTACCTCGTGTGTGTGTGTGTGTGTGTGTGTGTGTGTGTGTGTGTGTGTGTGTACTATGTGCATGGTGCAGTGCCCATGGAAGCCAGAAGAGGAGTTATAGATAATCGTTAGCTATTGTGTTGGTGCTGGAAACAAAACCCTGGTGCTTTTCAAGAGCAGTAAATACTGTGAATCTTTAAGGTATCTTTTCCAGCCCCTGGACACTTTAACAAGAATTAGTGAACTGCAAATAAAGGAAGAATAAATATCTTAGAATAAAATATCATCTAATGTAAGAGGGAAAATGTGAATGAAACTATAGGACTGTGTATTACATGAAATAAGGCAGACCTCCCCCACTCCACTCTTAGCTTAAGTTGAAGCTGGCATTATGGATCTCATGAAATTACAAACCAGAAATACTAGTCAAAATATGGTAAAGTACCAGTCTAATCATAGTACTCTAGGGATGGGAAAGGGGAAAAAGAAAAGAGTTGGTAATTAGATACAGAAACAGATAGGAGGTATAGTTCCAGAGCTCTATAGCTAAGTGAAATGACTACAGTTAATTGATTTATTTCGTATTTCAAAATAGCTATAAGAATAGGTTTGAATGTTTTAAATGTAAAGAGATGACAAATGGGGCTGGGACGAAAGCTCAGTTGGGAACGTGATTGTTCCACAAGTGCAAGGACCCAAGTTTAATTACCAGAACCCAAGGAGAAAATGCTAGGCATGGTGGCATATATTTGTAATCTCGGTGTTGGAAATGTGGAAATAGAAGGGTTCCTGGGGACCCTCTGGCCAGCCAGCCTAGCCTACTTGGCAAGTTCTAGACTAGGGACACACACTACATCACGTTCACAGACATCGCAGGTTACTCTTTGGCCTCTCTGTGTATGTGCTCCTGCAGCCGCACTTGCATGTGTATTTGCCATGATGGTGCTCTTCTGAAGTCATGCACTTGTTAGGAAAGTGTCTCCTTAGATCCGGAGACCTCCATTTAGGCTAGGCTGGCTGGCCTGGGATCTACAAGGGTTCGTTTCTGCTTCCCTACAATGCTGAGTTTACAATTACATGCCACCATGTCTTGCTATTTGTATAAGTTCTGAAGAATGCAGTTCAAGATTTCATGAGCTGCACCATCTCCCCAGTCTTTTCTTGATGCTTTTTCTCCCTTTCTTCAGGTTCTTGGTTTGTTTGTGCTTCATTTAGCACTTCTTATCAGTATCCTCTTTTGCTGCTTGTCCCTGACAGTAAGTGTAGTAATATCCTGAGACTGCCCCTACTTTTTCTAAGCTTTTGGATTGTACTTCTTTGGTTTTAACAATTTCCTTGGTATCCATAATTCTAAAATTGAAATATAACATCAATTGCATATTTAAATTTCAGTAGGTCAAAATAAAGCCCATTGCTCCTGTATCCCTATCACCAATTTTTTTTTCCTCTATGTTGTTTTCAGCAACATCTACTCAGCCAGCCACAAGAAAATCTCAACATCATTGATCTCTCCCTTGGTCCAAATTCTTCTGGAGTACTGATTCTCCTGAAGGGTGCTTATGGTCTCCTTAGCCGATGGCCCTCAGAAGCACTCGTCAAGATCCAACATAACTTCTGGTGTTCCCAAACATACTTATTCTTCCAAAGTCTTTTATAGTATTTGCCATGTTTCAGCACATTATTGTGTCCTGTGTGTTCGTGCTATTTCCTTTAATGTCTGTAGGTTTCTATAGCAGTTAGTACTAATAGGTGATAAATAACTTTTGTGCATTTTTAGAAATTATTTATCAGAGTATAACCTCAGATCCTTTTATTATTTACTTGTTAAGCTGGCGCTCTCTCTCTCTCTCTCTCTCTCTCTCTCTCTCTCTCTCTCTCTCTCTCTCTCTCTCTCCTATTCCCTCCCTTCTTCTCCTCTCTCTCTCTCTCTTTCTCTCTCTCTCTCTCTCTCTCTCTCTCTCTCTGTGAGTGTGTGTGTCTCTGTCTCTCTGTTAACTTTTCTAAATGTATATTATTCTTGCAATATTCTCTGAAATGTTCTCTGAAAATATTTTTTATTTTATTGGGAACTTGTGGATTTTGTAAAAGGAGATTGAAGAATAGCAAGGGGATCCAGGAATGGAAGGAAAGGTGATGATGACAGAGAATAGAAAAAAATCAAAGCATATATAAATATGAGAAATCACAATAAAAACCCTTTTCTCTATAGTGAATATACACCACCAAAAAAAATGCTGCTTTCTACAAATGGTTATTCTTCACCTGCTTCTGTGTTGCTCTTGTGCTGGGTTATATAGAAGTACACAGGTGGATATATTTTAAGGAGTAGTCTTCATATCCCTTATGTTATATAGAAGTGCACAGGTGGATATATTTAAGTAGTAGTCTTTATATCCCTTATGTTTTCCTTTGATGAAAGATTGTATCTTTCAAAACTTAAGTGAACTTTATCTGTGACGTATCTCCAGATCATCTTATGTAAATTAATCACTCTATCTCCAAAATGTTGTTATTGTCTCACAAAAATGTGTTACAGTCTGCTCTTTTTGTAAACATGCCTGCATCTTCCTCATAAGCTAGAATTCCTTAATAGTGGGGGTTATGTCTATTTTTTTGTCATTTTGTTGAAGTATATCTTAAGAGTCAGTGTACTCCTCTTTTCCTTATTCTCCTGCCTCACAGAGTTACCTTAAAATAATTGTTGGTCTTTAAATAAATATTAGATTGAAATGTTTTAATACACGGATAGACACGAATAATAATGATCCAGAAAGGTAGTCCATAAATCAGGAAAGCGGTGTTAAACCAAAGCCAAGAAACACACTTTGTGAAAGAGAACACAGGCAGTCTCCTAATCTCCAAAACAAGAAGGGGGCCGACTATATATAGATCATCAGATTTGGCAGTTACAGATCACTGCTTGTCTTTACAGAGTGCATTCCATAAAGTAGCAAAAGGACACAGCATATGGCAGTGAGTTTTGAAATACAGAGTTCTTCTTAATTATAAAACTTGAACTGATACTTTTATGGAAGTCTCCGGCAGACAAATTTTAGCTATGCCATCCAAATAAAGACCTAAAATCTTGAATGCAGTATATTAATTTAGAGAGGCTCTGTATCTCTTTTGTCAGTGGCTAGCCAGTGGTAGAACTGATGTTTTTTAAAGAAACCTAGGCACTGTGAAGACTACTGCAGCAACACGTGATCACAGCGTCTGCAGTGCTCAGGGCATGTTAGACTCAGTGTCACAGATCTTAATTTTCATATTATTTTTTTTGATGCACCATTCTTCAGAAGTAATTCATTTTCTACTTGTGGTGTCACAGATTTGACAAAACATGGGAATAAAGTAGGGAACATCATAGTTTAGATACGTCTAACAAATTACTTCCCAATCTATCTAATGTTCTTTCAGTCATTTTTAGCAATATCAATATTCTTTCTTCCTCTCCTATCTTTACTTGGGCAAATGAGTCACATACAAAGTTGCCTTACAAAATAATTTAAGTAGAGATAGGAGTAGAATAAAGGAAGAAAGAGTGAATGTATAAGAAACTGTGTAGCCAGGTGGCAGTGGTGGCACACCCTTAATCGCAACACTTGGGAGCCTGAGGCTGATCTATCTCTGTGAGTTATAGGCCAGCCTGGTCTACAGAGTGAGTTAAAGGACAGCCACGGCTACAGAGAGAAACCTAGTCTCAAAATTATTATTATATGTTGAACAAGCCTTGTTATAAGCTACAGTTCTTAGCAATTTAATATGAGTTAGTGGTCTATATGGAAACAGTTATTTTCTGGCCTTACAGTAGAAGCCCCCCTCCCCCCCCCGTTTTTGTTTCT
>NW_026067925.1:4991754-4997921 GCF_014885135.2 Alexandromys fortis | reverse complement strand
TTTTTTTTTTTTTTTTTTGCTTTGCTTTTTGTGGTTCTGGGAATGGACACAGGTCCTTTCAAGTGTTAGGCAAACACTGTCCTCCTAACCGTGTCTCCTGTTGAGAGATGAGATATGTTAATCATTAAATGATGGGACTTATGTTTCATAAAACTAGAACTTTTAGTTTGTGGTTGCAGTAAGTGCCCAGTAAATACTTGCTGACTGTTGGAATACCTTTGATTAACTAGGAGATGATTGGCTTAGAGTTTATATGATCATAGGAGATCACAGTTAAAATTGAAAATAAAAGGATTGGGCATTAAAAATCACTCCATGTCAGGAGTGGTAGAAACCTCAGTCCAATTTGAGCATTGTTAAGATATATGTAAAACCTTAAAGTTGTGAAATTTCTTATTATAGAAAATGTTATTTGAAGCTTCAGAAATATTTCTAGAAATATGATAAATAATAGTTGTAAACTGTGACTGACTAGTAGAAATGAGTTTTAAGAAAATTCCTGTTTTTCCTTGAAATCAAATATAACTTAAATAATTAAATAAAATCACCATACCCATGCTCCTGTTCATTTATTTTGATAATGTCAATATTTATTCCTTGTAAGACTGGAACAGCAGTATAGAGGGAAATGCAATCTAACGACGCATACTTTTTCCTCTGGTACCTGAAGGTTAAATGGGTAGCAAGCAGAATGCCTTAAACAAGATTGGTATATTGATTAAAACGCTGATTTAACAGCTCGCAGTTTCCCCTTGGAAACCTGCAAAAGATAAGCCAGCTGCTGTCTTAGAGTGCTCAGTGTCCACTGAGAGTACACTATCTATCATCACAATATGGTGATGAGAGGTGTTTTATGTTTGTGTTAATTTCCCCCACTAAATCAGTAATTATTACAATCCTGTCCCTGCTGTTTACCCCGCAGCTGTTTTTCCATTTGTCGAGAGAGCGGGTGTTCTCTGAGGACCGCACACGTTTCTATGGTGCAGAAATTGTCTCTGCTTTGGACTATCTACATTCTGGAAAGATTGTGTACCGTGATCTCAAGGTAAAAAAAAAATGTAACCAACATTTTTTTTTTTCAGACTGTAGGGACAAAGTAATTACAAAGTTACACAGTTTTGAGAAAAGCAGTCTTCTTAGGAATGTTTTTTGCTGTAGTTGATCTGAAATTTCATTCACTGATATGTAAGTGGTTCTTTTATGTTTTGGTTTTTGGCATATGAAAATTCTCTTGACTTTGCAAAACTGATCTACCAAGAGTAATTTCATTTCCTGTAAATGCTGTAATTATAGAAATGATAAACATCTGAGTTAAAGTCAGGTGATTTGCAACCTTATTATTATCTTCAGACATAAAATATTTATGAAGAAGCTTTGATAAGAAGGTTATTTGAAGGAAAACATGCATTTTCTTTGTGATATTAACTTTAGATAGGATTATATTCCTCACATTTTTCTATAAACTTAGTAGTTTGCTTAGTTTTTTATTTGTCAAAACCCTGTATTGCTGTGTTGGTAATAAAAGCTTGCTGAAACAGCTGTAATAGGTAAACATTCTGTAAGGCAAGGTAACAAGTAGTTTTGCCTTTTCTGTCTCTCAAGTCTCTATTGGAACTATTCAACACTGAAAGGTAAAATCAGCCTTAGCCATTATGTAAATCAGTGTTTGGCGATGTTCCCACCAGTCTTTACTTATGAAAGCAGTCAGTGGTTTAGATTTGACTACACTCTGTAATTTGCTGCTCCCTGCAGGAGATCCTGTAAGCAAATGATAATTCTCATGATGCGGTCATGAATAAGGTTGACTATGTTAAGGAATCCTGATCATGGCATATTTTCAGCAAATTCTTAAGTTTAGCATCTTCTTTAAAATGTAAAGGCTGGGAGTACAGCTCAGTGGTCAGACACTTGCTCAGTTTAGGGATGACACTGACTTTTATCCCAACACTTAGGCACCCAGTGCTGTGGTTGAGGCAGGGAAGCTAGAAGTAGTCTATATTTGTAAACCCATCTGATAGAAACACTGAAGTATGATCACAAATATGAGGATACCTTGGGTGGTCTAGTGAGACTTTTTCTCAAAATAAATACTGGACTGAGTGGTAGCTCAGTGGGTATAGGTCCTTGTTGGGCAAGCAAGTGGACCTGAGTTCCTAACTCCATTGCTCACATACAAGCCAAGCAGGGTCATATGTTTTAAACTCTAGAAAGTGAAGATAAGTGGACCCTGGGGCATATCTGGCCAGCCAGTTTAGCCTGAATGGCATGCCTCAGGTTCATTGGGAAGTTTTGTCTCAGAAATTAAGTGGAGAAGTGATTGAGGAAGAAATCCCAATATCAATTTCTGGTCTCCACATGTTCTCACAGGTACACTAATACAAATTAATCAAATGATTTAGATGTACTTCTTAGAATTTTAAATATGGTAGAATTTATCACTCTTACAGGGACTTCCTGAGCACAAACACATGTGCCTGCACACATACACTACAAACACATACCAGGTGCGTGTAGCCCAGTAGGTTTGCCTAGCATGGATGATTTCAGACCCCAGTACTTAGGGAAAAGTAGAAATCATGTAGTAATATTTGCCTATTGAAATTGGATTGATAGCTCCATTCCTGATTACAGAACTATTTCGTTTAGAGCATAATTTGGTTTGTAAAAATAGAAGTTGTGCTCCAAAGCTACAGAGAAACCCTGTCTCGAAAAACCCAAAAAAAAAAAAAAAGTAGAAGTTATGTGATATTTTCATGGAATTACATTTTGTATGAAGTTGGGTATGTGCCTAAGAAATAATGAATATCCTGTTACTACTGTCTTACTTATAAAGCTATTTGGGACTCTTAATTCTTATCCAGTTATGTAAGCAGGTGCCTAGTTTGTTTCAAGATTTTCTTTAACTCTCATGTCTTAAGGACTAACTGTTGTATAAAATATCATTTCATACAGTAATAATGAAAACAGTTTATATTGTTGTATAGTCAATTAAAATTTAAGGATTAGAATGCTGTACTTAAAGATAATGAGATATACAGCCAAAAATATTTAGTTCAGGGATGGTTAAATGTCTGAGTGCCATAATGAATACATTCAACTAGATGGTTATATTTAGTTTATCTTAGAACTAGGAATATGATGGAATTCAGCACCTTTACATCTATTCTATGTGTTAAGTATAGATGCTTTAAAAACCCTAGTTATACATATATATGTATTCCAGCTATACTTAAAAATCCTTAACTTTTCTCTTCATAAGTTTACCTTTTTCATCACTACTCATGCTGATCAATCATATTTATGGAAAACAAGAAGGCAGAGAAGCCTGGAGTTAAAGAAATGAGAATAGTTTTGAAGTACTGGGTAAATCTAAAATAATCAACAATAGTAGGTGGTCTTACTAGTTCAGAGAGATCTGAAGAAGACAGTTCATCTGAGCCCTAGCAGCAGTCAGAGGGTCTTGGTCAGAGTTGCCTACTGACATCCCTAGTGAAATGAATTATTACTATAGTAAAGGTCATTAAATATACATTTTGTTTCTATATTGTTTATGATGAAATTAGATTTAATTTATCGATGTATAATATAAAGTGTGTACTCTGTATGTGAATGCCCATCATGTAGTTACCATATACAAGGTCGTAACTTTATCAAACGTTTTTATGTTCTATGTTCGCTCAAAATTCCCTTTATAAATGTTGCATTAATTTAATCTTTGAAATACATTTATAGTATAGAATAGAGAGCATATCATATATCACAGAACACACATAATTAAGAAAGCAAAATTTAAAATTTATTCATGCTCTTTGCATCTGAAGTTCACAAGCTTTTGCATGACAGAATGGGATCATTTAGGTAGGCTCACAGGAAATCAAGGTCTGGATTCGAGACAGTGTTCTGCAAGCATAAAACTAAATTGACACTAACAAGATTATTGGAACATGGGTTTGTCAGTCAGCTTTCTATTATGGTAATATAACACTTATGAAGAAAAGGGTTTTATTTTAGCCCATAGATTTTAATGGTTTTATTCCACTCCAAAATTAGGTAGACCCTTTGCTTTTGGACCTCTGATGTGAAGAATCCACATAGCGATACAGGAATCACATAGTAGAGAATCTATTTAACTCATCAGTGAGAAAGCCAATAGAAGAGAAAGGGTTCTCCTCCCACCGTTCCCTCAAGAATGTGGACTAAGGGACTAGGGCCTCTCACTGGACCCCATTTTCTAAAGGTCCTACCCTCATCCAATATCACGAGGCTGATCTAAAGAACATCTAAGATCCAAAGTATAGCACCATGATCATATTTCCTGGTTTAATATGCTTTTATTTACAACATTTTTTCTAGAGTTGAAAACTAGATAAGAAAATGGAAATGCATTGGATTATATCTATTTTTAAAGTCTTTGTGATACGTATATATGTGTATCTAGTATATTATGTGGTGTTTATGTAGCATGATATACATTTGGAGTCAGATGTATGTCAGTCCTCAGCTTTCATCTTGTTTGAGACAAGGTTTCCTTTTTACTATTGTTTGTGCCAGGCTAGGTGGATCTTGAGTTTCCAGCAATTCTGTTTCCACTTTCTTCTCACTGAAGAGTCACTGGGGGTAATGCTTTCCATGGGTCCTGGGGATCCAGACTCAGGTACTCATGCTTGGATTGCAAGCCCCTTACCAACAGATCATCTTCTTGGTCCTTATGTTTATTTTTAAAGATTTAATATTTTTATTTGTGTGTGTATCTCTGTGTGTGTGCATGTTTATGCCTTTGTGCATGTTCCCGCAGAGACCAGAAAGAGGTGTCAAATTCCCAGGAACTGCAGTTGCAGGACCCTAGTGTGGTTCTGGGAACTGAACTCCAGGCCTTTAGAACAGTGAGTGTTGCTAAATGCTCAGTCATCTCTCCAGCCCCAAACCTTTAGGTTTTTATGAAACTGAAATTAATCGAAACTATCTGAATGACTGCTTTAGATATTAGATGTATAAAAACAGTATCACCAAAAACTGATTTAGTGTTAGGTATGATAGCTCACAACTTCCCTGTACCTAGAAAGCAGAGTCAGGTGGATCTCTCAGCTCAAGGACAGCCCCTTCTTGTAGCCCAATATGTTCCAGGCCAGCCAAAGCTATGGAATAAAACCCTGCCATAAAAAGGATACCTCCTGCCCCCATTTAGGTATTCATGTTGATGAGTCTCAGAGTGGACTCTGATCTTATTAAGGAATTGGTAGCTATTTATATGCAAATAGCTTGAGATGCCTGCAGTGGCTGAACTTCTTTCTTTAAAAAGATAAAGATTTATTTAATGTGTGTGTAGAAGACAACTTCTGGTAATCAATTCTTCCATTCCACCCCATGGGCCCCCTTGAACAAGGTGCCATTCCACACTGAACTGTTTTCTCTGGTTCCTGGATTTCTTTCTTTAACACTGCAAATAGTGTTCCCATTCAGCATTGGAAGCAAAGCCTCTTCTTGTATTAACTTAGAAATTTATTAGTCCTTGTTTGGTTTCAAAGTTACAACTAATTACTAAAACGTTTGTTGCTTTTTTAGAAAGTAGCTTTGCTTGATTTACTAGTTTATGTCATTATATGAAATTCTGTTTCATTAAGGGCTTCCTTAATAAACACTTAAGTTACTTAATAAAAATTAAAAAAATAAAAATAAATAAATAAGTAAAAAATTGATATTGTTTCAGGATACCATGAAAATTTGAAGAGATTCCGTACAAGAATCTTCAGTAGCGAAAGTTGTATATTTTCTTTTCTACATATTCCTTACTTACAAGCACAATATTTATTTACAGTGACCATGATTGTCCATGTCCAGACAAGGCTAGACAGAGACATTTATAGACATGAATGTAATGATTCTAGAATTAGTCATTAATTTCTTTTAGTGATTATGAGGAGATAGAAAGATCTGTATGCTGCCACTGTATAATACTTTGGAATATCTAGTTTTATTTTCTATATGTTTAGGATACCAGTAAAAGAACCCTCCAACTGTCCTTTGACCACAGACTTGGAGTTTTTATAAGTCCTTTGATATTCTTCTGAAGTAATGATATATTTTTTTAATACAGAAAGAGACTTATTCGCATGCTGAGTTGAAAACAGACTCTGTAATTCTCAAATCTTTAAATAATTTAAAAATTT
>NW_026067925.1:4960058-4991681 GCF_014885135.2 Alexandromys fortis | reverse complement strand
TATATATAATCTGTGCACCACTTGCATGCCTAGAATCTTATAGGCTAGTAAAGAGCCTTGGATTCCCTGGAAATAGAGTTAGAGACATCTGTGAAGCAGTGTGGTTGCTGAAAATCAAGCATGAGTCCTCTGTAAGAGCAAGTGAGCTTACTCACTAAGTAACCTCTCCAGCCTACATAGCTCTCACTTCTAACAATACTCTGAACTCTGCATTTCACCCTTTCTAGAAAATTTAAGAGCAACTTCCACCTGTATAATTAAATGATACCGTTGAGCTGTCTCCTTACTTGTATATAGCAAACTTTTAAATATCTTGGTAATATGGGGCTAGAGTTTCTGCCACTGCCACTACTGTACCTTTTTTTTCTTTTAGTATTTCTGCTCAGTTTCCACAGGTCTGCTTGTGAGATGTCAGCATTTGTGTGGATGAGCAGAAGCCTAGTAAATAGAAACTGCACTTTCATTTCCCGGGCACCCAGACTCAAATAATTACACGAAACTATATTTATTACAGCATTGTTTGCCGAATTGCTTTGGCATATTCCTAGCTAGCTCTTATGTATTAAATTAACCCATTTCTATTCATTTATGTATTGCCATGAGGCTGTGGCTTACCAGTATTCTGACATATTTCTTATTTGGAGGCTACATAGTGTCTCTTTGACTCTGCGCCCCCCCCCCTTTGGATTTGCTGCCTGGCTTTACTCTGCTAAGCCTTTGGCTGAAATAGCTTTATTCATCAGCCAATAAAAGTAATCCTTATAAAGAATGACCATCCCATATCATCTCCCCTTTTCTGTCTAAATAAAAAGAAAGGTTTTAACTTTAACATAGTAAAATTACTTAATAACAAAACATTTATCAAACAAGAATTATAATTACAATATTTGGTCTACTTAGGCAAAAAATGAAGAAAAATTTATTATCTATTTCATCTTTGTGAGTCTAAAGTTTCATATTTGCTTTATCTTTTATAATAACTAAAGAAAACTATAACTGTCTGTCTTCAATTCCATCAAAGACCCCAGAAGCATATACTGTTATCTAAGTAAACAGGAAGTGCATTTGGAAACAACTTCCAAAACCATATTAGGCTGGAAAGGATCTACAGGTTTCTTTCTTTGTGGAAATAAAATCAGAACCTCTTTTCCAAAGTAACATATCCTTAGACTCAAATTTTGAAATCAAGATACTTTTAAAATAAATTTATTGGCTTAGTGTAGCAACCCCTAGAATCAACTGTCTCTCTGCAGTCAAAAATTTCAAAGAAAACAAAATAATATACACAATCCAGACTTTTTTGTTTTTTCTGGCTTTTCATGGCCCATTATGATCTTTTATTCTATTTTTCCTTATTTTTTTAAATCTATGGCTCTGTCTTTCTTTTATCCTTTCTGTCTTAAGAACATGCACATTTATTAAACTTACTATGGCTTGTTTAGAGGCTTTTTTTTTTTTAATCTGAATCTGTGTTTACTATGTATCTGAAATCCTTTTCTGACCAAGAGCATTTTTTAAAATGCTTAGCAGCTGTGACTAGGATTAACCCTGCAGCTTTGCTTGTTGGCTCCACCCCATCCTCCATGGTGGAGGCATGTTTACAACCTCTGTGCTTATGGCCCCCAACTCCAGGGATATAGGGGGTCTTTGTTGACATTAAGCAACTAGTAGCATGCTGCTCACCAACCCATTTAGGTGATCCATAACAGGACCTTTCCAAAGAGTTTGTGCTGGTAGCACAAACCAGGAAGTTGTCTCTTAAAGAAACCATGCCTCTGCTCACTGCCAGCAAACAGAGCCTATCTGAAAAATACGCTTACCAATAAACTACAATTGATTCCCATTTTTGTGGGCCTAGAAGCATTTTTTAATGCTTTTTTAGGCTTTATGTGGAGGTATGTTGCTGAACATTGGGGCGCCATTATGTAAACATAGACTGTGCTTTCATTTCCCAGGCAACCAGACCGAAATAATCACACAGAAACTATATTAATTACAGCACTGCTTGGCCAGTGGCTTAGGCATATTCCTAGCTAGCTTTTACATATTAAATTAACCCATAACTATTAATTTATTTATCGCCATGAGGCTGTGGCTTATTGCTAAGGTTTTGGCATCTTTTTCTTTCAGCAGCTCCATGGGGTCTCCTTCAACTCCACTTACTCTCTCTATCTCTGTTTGAATTTCCTGGCTGGCTAACTACACTAAGCCATTGGCCGAAACAGCTTTATTTATCAACCAATAAAAGCAACCCATATACAGAAGAATATCCCACATCAGCTAGATCTGCTTGTATAGAATAGTACTCTGCCTTCTTGAGCCATAGACAATATTGGTCTCTAAAATTGAAATTGGTTCATCTGTGCTAAAGTGAGGTATAAGGGTGAATACTAAAATTTATTCATTGTTAATGCATCTGTATATGAATGTGTGCATCTATCTATCTATCTATCTATCTATCTATCTATCTATCTATCTATCTATCTATCTATCTATCTATCTATTGATAATGCTATCTATCTATCTATCTATCTATCTATCTATCTATTATCTGTTTGTTTATTCTTCTTGACCTATAATAGAACAAATGTTTCTCATCTCAGGGTCACCCTTGTGACCTTGCCTTCAGAGGGTTCAGAGGCAC
Organism: Alexandromys fortis; assembly: GCF_014885135.2. Classification (NCBI taxonomy): domain Eukaryota; kingdom Metazoa; phylum Chordata; class Mammalia; order Rodentia; family Cricetidae; genus Alexandromys; species Alexandromys fortis. The sequence goes on along the minus strand of NW_026067925.1, from coordinate 4,989,037 downwards.
CTCCAGAATACAATTGAATGAATGATGAGCATTTAACACACTCAGTTCCATGCTCATTCAATCTGTTTTCTGGTGCTGCTTTGGAATGTATGTTGGTCACCTAGATCTAAAATGTGTTGAGCAGGAATTCCTTGTTACCTTCTTGTGCCTGAGGCATCATGATGCTTAAAACTTGAATTTCTCAGGCAGCCTTTCAACTGACCTTGGAATAAACTCTAACTTTCAGTTGTTTAGCTTTACTATGAGGTATAAAAGCTTTGGAAACAATGATTAAGGATGGCTAAGAATTTTAGAGTTTTATTCTACACACCAACAAAACAGAAAGAAACTAAGTGGGTTGTTATTTTTTTTTGCCCGCAGATCACCATGGAAAAGAGTTTTTAAACGTTTTTTGTTTGTTTGTTTTGGGTTTTTTTAAATAGTTTTTTGTTGTTGTTTGTTTGTTTTTGAAACAGGGATTCTTTGTATAGCTTTAGAGCCTGTCCTGGAACTAGCTCTTGTAGTCCATGTTGGCCTTGAATTCACAGAAATCCTCCCATTTCTTCTTCCCAAGTGGTGGGATTAAAGGCATGTACCACTACTACCTAGCTTAAAAGGATTTTAAGTTTACAATTTCTTCATGTACAAATGGAATCAAGATCACTGTCAAATAATGTTTACCACTTGAGTTGAGCAATAAATGTTGCCATTTATTGGTATAGTAATTATATAGGCATTGTATCTTAATAATGCTCAGCCCCAAAGTGTAATGTTCCTTAGAGTAATACTTTTATTCCTTAGAATATTCCTTAGAGTAATATTTTTTAACTTCATTTTTATTTTTCCATTTTTTTATTTTACTTTAAAAAAAAAAACAAACATGTTTTTTTATTTTATGTACCAATTCCAGTTCCCACTCCCTCCCCATCCCCCATCCACTCCACAGAGAGGGTAAGGGACATTGCTGTTAGGAAGGTCCAAGGCCCTCCCTAGTATAGATATCTATCAACAAGGTGTCCATCCAAAGATCTTGGGTTCCCAAAAAGCCAGTACAACAGTAGGAATATTCCTGCTTTTGCTAGCTGTGCATCTATTAATGGTAAGCTACTATACTGTCCTTAATCTGGGAAGCTTATTGTGGAAGTAAAACAGATGTCTTAAATTTTAAAAATTGAGAGTGCTTGAACAATAACCGATAATGAATTTTGCATTTATTAGGAAGAAAGGAAAACCATGATATTTAGAAGAGAAAATCAAAGAGAGAGCATTTTCAAATGTTTAGTTTCTTATTTACACAGTAGAACTAGATTTTAACTAATCTAATATGCAAATTATTGACATTAAGAGTTCTGAAGCAGTGAATCTTAGATGTTTAGGTGAATTTGTGGATGCTGTAAGCTCATGAATCACCTCACTTATGATTTTTTTATATATTGTATAAGAACATTAGTAAATCACGTGCAAAATACTGAGTATATAATGATTGTATATTACTTCCTAATTTATCTTGATATAAGATTAGACTTGATTTTTTTTAAAAAAATATGGGGTATTTTCTAAGGTGATTACTTCTGTTTATTCTTTGGTGATTATTGTTTTTTTATTATTCATAATGTGATATTTTAGGAATGATAAAATATGATAATGATGAAAAACAAGTAATTGATGAATAAAAGTAGACATGTAAAATAACTAAAAAATAGATGTTTATATTTTATTTTATTTAAAAACTAATGAAAGTACTTTAACAAATTTACTGAACTGTAGAAATATTTTTGTAGGTTTTCATCCTTGAACTTTGTTTTTTTTAATTAAAGTATTGTTCAGGAGTTCTCAGGATATTTTGATAACTTAAAAATCATCCTCTGAATGGCCCAGCATTGTGGTATGCACTGTGCAGCAGAGGCAGGAGCATTGCCCTTAAAGCCACGTGGATTTGCATCATGAATTCCAGGACATTCTGGGTACACAGCTAGACTTTTACCCCAAACAAACAAAAACATTGGTGGTGTTGTTGTTGTTGTTGTTGTTGTTGTTGTTGTTGTTGTTAAGAAAAGTATACCAGTCTTTTGGACCACCAACCAGCTCCCAAATCATGACTCATTTTGAATACTCTGCCCAGCTTAGACCTTTTTTTTCCTTTTCTTTTCTTTTTTTTTTTTTTTAGCTAGCTCTTTTAACTTAAAATAATCTGTTTCACTTTATCTACCTTTTGTTTCTTTTTTTTTTTTTTTAACCTTCTTTCTTTCTGTATATCTTGTTTTCTCATGTCTGGCTGACTAGCAGCTGAGTGACTTCTGGCCCCAGGTGGGCGTCTATTTCATTTTCTCCTTCTATTTCTCTCTTTTCTCCTGAGCCTAGATTTCTCCTGTTTATTCTCTTTGCCTGCCAGCTTTGCCTTTCCCTCTTCTGCCTAGCTATTGGCCATTCGGCTATTAGACTAATCAGGTGTAAGCTCTTTGTTGCCCAATCAGGCAAGGTCAACAGATGCAACACATCTTTATGTAATTAAACAAATGCAGCATAAACAAATGTAACACACCTTTGAGGCAGATTGGTGTAATATATACAAACTAGATTGTAATGGGTGCATAGTAGGATAGAAGATTTATTTTTTTCTAATGAGTATTTATTATTTGATCTTTTACAAAAACTGTTTCACAATTGAATAGACATTAAGTTCTCCATCATTAAGAAATGATTGTCACATTCGTACAGTTCTAACTCTTTTTATTTATCTCATTGTATGCTTAAAACCCTCATTTCAAATAGGTACTGTAATTGAGTACTGTGTGCAAATGAAAGTTAGGTATGTAAAAATTAATGAGTCAGAGATTATCAGTGAAAAGGAGCAGAGCACTAATTTAATGCGAACCACCAGACTTCACTCAATACCCTAATCATTTTGCTGTCTTCCCCCACCATTTACTGTGTTCCTGTGACCTTTACTCTGACTCCTTACCATCATCCTTAAGCTTATCTCATTTCTTAGTATATCATTGTAATACTTTTTGAGGAGAAGCTAATGCAGTAATATAAAAGGAATGATAGCCAACTGCCTTGATTTACTCAAAAATTTTCAGTTAGAGCATTTTAAAGTTCGATGTTCTGAGAACCAAGAATGGGAACAGTGGTCACCATTGTTCTGTACTTGTCTATCACTTGTCATTATTTCTTTCCTTAGCTGAGAGATGAATCCACAAATCTTGGTGCAGTCCAGGATTTTTTAAAAATAAATTTTACCCAAATTTTGGGGAAAAAAGACAAGTTTATTTATTTTGGATTCTTTTTTCTTTTGTTTAAAACTAATCATTCAGAATAGGTTTTTTCACATGCAGCAAAATTTCTGGGGGCTGACAAGATGGCTCAGTGGTTAAGAGCATTAGCTGCTCTTCTAGAGGACCTGGGTTTAATTCCCAGAACCCACATAGCAGCTTAATTCCAATTCCAGGGGTCTGACATCTTTATACATACATGCATGGAAGCAAAACATCAGTGCACATAAAATAAGAATAAATAAATCATTAAAAGAATACTTTCTGATACATATAAATCATATGAGCAGGATTGGTGTAATGCATGCAAACTAGATTATAGTGTGTGTGCAGTAGGATAGAAGGGTTATTCACTTTTTTCTAATTAGTATTTATTATTTGATCTTATACAAAAACTATACATTATGTTTATAAGAATTATTACTATTTTTAGAAATACTATAGAAGAATTTTAAATTCTTTAACACATTAGTTAAATAAGGACCAGTATGAATATTTATAAAAACACATTTTATTTCTGTCCGGTGCTCCATTGTGGGTCTCTGTCTCTGTCTCCTTTCATCGCCTGATGAAGGTTAATATTCAGGAGGATGCCTATATGTTTTTCTTTGGGATCACCTTCTTATTTAGCTTCTCTAGGATCACGAATTATAGGCTCAATGTCCTTTTTTTGTGGCTAGAAACCAAATATGAGTGAGTGCATTCCATGTTCCTCTTTTTGGGTCTGGCTTACCTCACTCAGGATAGTGTTTTCAAGGTCCAAATCAGGATCAGAAGGAGAGAGAGCACAAGCAAGGAACTCAGGACCGCGAGGGGTGCACCCACACACTGAGACAATGGGGATGTTCTATTGGGAACTCACCAAGGCCAGCTGGCCTGGGTCTGAAAAAGTTTGGGTTAAAACCTGACTCGCTGAACATAGCGGACAATGAGGACTACTGAGATCTCAAGAACAATGGCAATGGGTTTTTGATCCTACTGCACATACTGGCTTTGTGGGAGCCTAGGCAGTTTGGATGCTCACCTTACTAGACCTGGATGGAGGTGGGTGGTCCTTGGACTTCCCACAGGGCAGGGAACCCTGATTGCTCTTCATGCTGACGAAGGAGGGGGACTTGATTGGGGAAGGAGGAGGGAAATGGGAGGCAGTGGCGGGGAGGAGACAGAAATCTTAAATTAACTAATTAATTAATTAAAAAAACACATTTTAAAATAAGATCAGGGAATGTAGATTGTATTCAGCAAGGCAACTGAGCTTCAGCATGTGCCTCGTTTTAACTGTGGCAAGTTTAGAGGGGCTGAATAAGGAATGTGTTTAGAAGAGGCACAGAGAAAAGAAAGACCAACAACAGCTGAGAAAAAGATAAGAAGAGACACTCTTGAGAGTTTTTGGTTGGAGTTAATACTCAGGACTTAATATTACTTATGCAAATTGGGCTTTATTTCTAGGTTGTAGGTTGGTAGAAAAATAAAAGAAGGATGCAAGCAAATGTATCTGAATTTGGATAAAATAGCTTAATTTTTGGAAAATAGTTTAATAGTATAGTTAAGATTCTTTTTATCGCTCTGTAAGTAAGTTGAAGAAACAGTTACTGTTCAGAAGTATATTTTGTTTGGAATATATTGCACATTCAGTTCAATCAAGTAATCTGTTGAGGTGCTATATAAAAAGATATGTCGGCTGTGGTTTCTGCTTTGAACATAACTTGCTCACTTACATTTTTGATTATATAAAGCATGACCATATTGCAGATGTTGTGTTCATATTTGTATGACTTGTATCTAACCTACCTATGTTCATATGTGGCCTTCTCTGTTTCACATTAACTTCAGAGTTCTGAAAAATACTTTGAATGTCATAGTAAGGTTATCTACTCCTTAAATAAAAGTTAAGTATTCTGCACCTTGTTAAGGTGCTTTTCACACTTTGTATTCTGTATGCAGCTGTATGATCATATCTCGTTCCACACAGATCTCCATGTAATGATACTATAGCTGAGGTTTGAGTAGGAGGGTCAACTACACTGGTATTCTTAATTGTGTTGGCTTTGCCAAAATTTCTTCTTCCCTGAGCATCTCATAACTTAAGATGTATGATTTTTGCCAAAGGTTAAATCTTTACAGTTCTCTTTGTTACCGATCAATTAAAGTTGAGTTCAGAGACTCCAGCTTTATAACATGTTTCACTTTGATATTCTTTTTCTTTTTATGTTTAAAAGAGTTGGGTTGTTTTTTTTTTCATTAGTAAGAACTACAAAAGGAATTATCTTCTCTTAGAAAACTCAAACTATCAAAAGAATGTTTCTGTAAGCAAAAAACAGCATGCTAGCTGTCAAGGGAATATTAAAACTGACAGTAGATGATATGAAACTTGGGTTTGTGTAAATACTTTACAGTACAAAGTATTGATGTTGCTTACTGAGATTTATTCTGATGTCTTTTATCATTAGAACTTAATCAGAAATGGTTCTTAAGGCTATGCTACTTTTTCCACTGGTGTTAAAGTCAGTAATTTTTTCACAACAAATGTTTGATAAAAGATCCTTCATTTTACATGTGAAGTTATAGGACTTGCAAGGCCTGACAACTCCATTAAATATACCCGTGTCTCTTTCTAGTACTTTATTAATCATTTTCTGAAACTGTTCTCATGTTGAAACTTACAGAATGATTTATGCTGTTTTTACACAGTTGGAGAATTTGATGCTGGATAAAGATGGCCATATAAAAATTACAGATTTTGGACTTTGCAAAGAAGGAATCACAGATGCAGCCACCATGAAGACATTCTGTGGCACCCCAGAATATCTGGCACCAGAGGTAGGCCTAAATTCCATTTAAAGGAACAATAGCACTAGTGTTTCTCAAGAGGAAACAGTATTTTTTTTTCAAATTGCAGTACTCCCTACTTTAAAAAAAAAAAAAACAAGATTTCATTCAGAATTTATTTTGCCTTTAACTCATTTAATGAGGTATTTTCAGGCTACTGATGTGGAAATTAAGTTTTGTGGTTTGTAATAAAGTTTTTAATATGTTAAAGTTTGTAGTGGTTTTAGTAAAGTAGATTAAATCATTTTTTCTTGGCTAAATATTTTATTTTGTCTTATTTCTTTATATTTTACTTTGCTTATGAAAATAGAATAATTGAATAATTCAATAAGCATTTTATAGTTTTTTAAACAATCTTGGAATTTATGAAGAAGCAGCGATTATAGTACTTGTTGGTGTTCATGCTTAACTACTGGAAATTGGGTTTTTTTTTGGAAAATGAAAAAAATCACTTATATTTTGTGGCTCACAAGAAAGGAGGAGGAGGAGGCTCCCAATCTATGAGGTGATCATTAGTTTATTTAAGAATCTATTGTGTTTCTGCTCTGTTTTGAGGATTTTGTGTGTGTGATGTGCCAGTGTAGGAGAAAAATAGAAAATGACTGCTCCCAAGGAACTTCTTCTATAGGACAGAAACCGTGTGTGTGTGTGTGTGTGTGTGTGTGTGTGTGTGTGTGTGTGTGTGTGTGTATTAGTTTCTCATTAGTTTCTCATCCTTTCTCTCTAGGTTCTCCATGTAACTTTTTCAACATTTCATGTAAACAAAATTACATGACATGACGTCTTTTATGTCTTGCTCTTCCCTTAGCAAATTGTCTTTGAGTTTCACCCACATTGTACCCATTTTGGCTGTTAAGGAAAATGCTGCTAAGATCATTTGTGTTTCATCTCATTTTTTCCCCTTTTTTCAAAGGATCCGCATCACTTTTGTCATATGTCATATGTCATTCATTGAAGCTGTTGTAAACACTCACAGACTCAAACAGTACATCCATAGATTATACCACCCATTGCATGTGAGGTGGAGTTACTGCAGATACATTTGGGTAACAAAATCTTGCACAGATCGATGGCTACATAAGGGATGTTTGCTCAGATACATGAGTACTAAGAAGGAGGAAACCAACACAGAGGAAGAGGAAGGAGTACACAGGGCAGTCAGAAGGGGTGGGAGCTGTACCAATGGCCCCACCCCCTTAGAGTGCAGGAAAAACAGTGTGGCTGATGTTAAAGATGAAGGAATCTTTCTTTGATGAGTAGGATTTCTGTTATTAATCATCACTCTGTCCCTGTGATATTTAAATACCATGCGAAATGTAGTGAAACTCATTTTTCATTTTAGTAATCTGAACCCAGCTAGGGGGGTATTGTGGGGTAAACAATAATTCAGGGTTCTTTAAAAAACAAAAAAAAAAGTATTTATTCTTCGAGAGTGTCATCTATGTAAATAATATATTTTGGTCATATTACTCTTCTGCGCTTCCCGGGAGGAACAGGATTCTAATTAGGGTTGCTAGACCACAAAGCCTACCTTCTCATCTTCAATTATATGAATGATGGCCCGACAGGAAACGGTAATCAAAAGAAATTAGAAATTAGAATAAATTATGTATTTATTAGCATGTTGCCTTACAGTATTAGTTTTTTAAACTAGGAGTTCAATTAGCATTTCAAAAGACCTAGTAATTATAAATAAGTGCTAATACTTAAAATATAGTACATTTCCAAGTATTGTTGTTTAGCCAAACAAACATGTAATTTTCTCTGTTATAGAGGCTAAAGTTTAAAATTCTGTTTTTGTGAAAGAAATGAAATTTTAGAAATTATGTTTTGTTTATTCAACTATAAGATCATATTTTCTGTACTACTTTTGTTTTTGTGAAAGTCAGAGAAACAAATTCTTTGTTTTTCTGGTTCAGTTGCTTTTGCTATACATTTGTGATGAATGTGGCATCCCAGATTTAGAATACCAAAATTAGTTATGTCACAATTAGGAGAAATTATTCTGGAGAAGATAAACATGTCTCATTTGAGAAGCAGATGATCTTCTAAGAAAACAAAAATACTGTTTTCTGTGGAGACATCAACTGAAAGACAAAACCAAGAACTGAATGTAAAGAGACTTGTTTCTAAGAGTTACCAGTACTCAGATTCCCGTTGGTGTTCTCACTTCTGCTCTTTGAGCATTATCTGTACAGACTGTGGGCAGCATGCAGCAGCCTTCCTTGCAGCCTGCACGCTCTTCTTTTCAGGTATTTCTATCTGATTGTAGTGATTCCTACTTAAAAAGTTGGATGGTGTGAACACCAAAGATTCCTCAAAAATCATATGAGAAGTCATCTAACGCCAGTTTATTAAATGCCCTTTATATCAGACCTGCAGCACATTTAGGGAAATGCTTATATTTGAATGGACTCTGATTATTATTATTATTTGGTAAATAACACCTGAAAAGGTAATTTTCTAGATAAAATACTATTAATTGAAAAATGAATACCTAAATAAGTATTTTCTCTTAACCTCTTTTGATGAATAATCACGTTTACAGTATAATTCCTTTAGTGGCAGTTTTCTGATAGGAAGATAATCTTTGAGGAGATTATATAGATTAGGCTCTGACAAACTGTGATCTAGACATCGCATTGTGCAGCATCTCTGGAAAGTCATCGATATGTACAGCTTTGAATGAGTTCATTTTTCTTGTTGGAGTCCAAGGAAATAAAACCAATCCATTAGAAAATTATAGACCATAAGATGTCTTGAGAGGATTCTGTTTTTGTAGTCTGTGCTGGGTTTAAACACCTATAATTTATAAAAGAAAATAGAAATCACATATAATTTTTTAAATTTCATTATTTAGTTTGGATCCTATTAAATCCAGATGATTTTATGCAGTGCTAATTATTTGGAGTCTCAGCTTTGCTCTTGAGTTAGCAGTACCTGCTCAACTTTCCAACTGTAAAACAGTTTGAAAATCAAATGTAGCTTACATGCAAGACCCAACAAAATTAAAAGTGTTAAGTGCGTTTTGGCAGTTCACTTTTATTGTGCCCAGTCCTCAAATGTACCAGCAGATAATCATCTGAATGTTAGTTATTTTTCACATGCTTATGTGATCACACAAAAAGTACATGCTAAAAAGAAGCAGATGGTGACAGATGGGCAAGGTTGAGGAAGGTGGTTTGGGGAACCCAGAGAAATGCACTTCTGTAATAGTGTAAAAATAAAACTATTTGATAACCAACTTAAAAAACACAGAGATTCTGAAATGACTTGATTTTTGAGAAATGTATAATATCTAGCTGTGGTTATTTTTGAAAATTGAAATAGGAAATTTTATTTTTCTAAGTGTATAAAGTGCATTCCCCCTACTGACTAAAATGTACTTTTAAATTCACCCTTTTTAGTTCTCAGAGCCCATTTCTAAAACATTTGGTTATTAGAATTCTGTATATTTTTCTTTTGATGTCTAATATCTGATATGAAGTATTGAGAAGATATGAAATGCTTCTGAAAATTGGTAACTTTTGGTAAAGAAATCTGTTTTATTATAATAAATCATAGTACAAATGAAAATTAACTACATTAAATTTTTAAATCAGAAGTATACATTAACTTCCTAAGAAGTAAGTAGGAAAAGATGAGTGTGAGGCAGTGTAGGTGAAGGGACAGAACGTCTGGGAGACTCTGCCAGTATCATCTTTGGGAACTCTGGGTGAGAGATGAGTGCGGCCAGTTACATGTGTTTGCATCTTTAGTCTGCAGGCAGAAATAGTAGTGTGCACAGTTACGTTCAGTGTAGTCCTTGAACAGGTTTTTGCTATATCCCGAAAAGTTATGAAATTATTTTATACTACAGAGCCTTGTGAAAAAGTGTTATTTTAAAACTTCCTTTTTCTGACAGTCTGGAAAGATGTCATCACTAGTATTACCAGGACGTTAAATACTTTTAAGTCCCATCAGGAGCATAGTAATTAGTTCCGGTTGTTGTCTGCTTGATAGTTAGAATTTATATTTAAGAATCTCTATCAGATGAGTTGGCTTGTTACTTGATTAAATTTATGTCTTTACTATGGTCCTATTATGGGTGACGTTAACCGTCATCCCAAAGTCACATAACTGGATATGTTTAAACGTGAAGTCAAATAGAATAAATGCCCCTTAACTTTTACAGCTAGTATTTTTTACTAATGTGGGAGGGTTTTTGTTTGTTTTTTTAGCTAAATCCCACATAAGCTTCTTTTTAATTTACTGAATCAAAAAATTTGGTATGATTTTAGATGCAGTCCAAGGTTTAATTGTAAATTTTCTGACTCCCAAGGATATACAAAACAGTAACCTTAAGTTAGTTACTTAAGGAACACTAATGATGCCTATTTTTACTTGACTTACAATGACACAGTTTCTTAGAATTCATTAATGTTTGTTGCTTTGCCATTAAAAAAGCAGTAGAGAACTATAAGAAGATATATGTATGTATGATTTAGTTCCTGATATTTATACACCTGACTTTTGTCTTGAGGGATTTTCCTAATCTGACTTTGGTTTGCTTTTGAAATTGTGATGTTAGTTGCCTTTAGACATTTGTAGACTGCTAGGAGGTAACATAAAACTTAGAGCAATAGAATGACATTTATGGATGCCACATTAAGAGTTAGAGCAGTTGGCATTAAATAGAAAATGTTATTTAAAATAGTAATATGAAAAATATTGACAAACCATAAAACTCAGAATTTTATGAATTATAAATTATTATTATTACTTCTTGAAACTGTACTCTTAAAAGCTGAATAAGAAAACTTTTGTCATTTTTTTATCAAGTGCCAACTTGATAAAATATCAGATGATGTGAGGAATAGAGAAATAACCTTTAGAAGTGATGAAGTATATATATTGATGTTTTTATATAACATATATGTCAGTTACCTGAAATGTGGGGTTACCAAAAAAAAATTTGAAAAAGTGGTAAATTGGTTGATCCAAGTTCACAGTTTACTTTCACAACATAGGTGTGTAGACAGTTTGTTTAGATGTTTGATTTTTCTCCCATCTGTTCTGTCAGGATTATTGATTGAGCAGCAAGCCACTCCAGGGCATACATCGTCTCCTTATAATTGGTAGCCTTGGGTGCATTGTTGGGCCTGACTAGCAAACTGAGAAAGGTGTCCCTTTACTTACAGTAAATCTTATTTGGTAAAATAATACTGGAAATAAAATGTTTTTGAAAATGTCTATTATGTTAATGTTGGAAGCATTTACTTGATAATGTCACTTTGAAATACGTAATTTTTAAATATCTTTAAATTACTGTTTAAGAGTTTGTCAATTTAAAATTGTTTTTCATTTACCTACCATTTTTAAAATGTAAGTGTAAGTATTTTCATCAGCTGTTAACAAATGTTTGGTGTTAACTGATGCCTGCTTTAATATGCTTGAATATTAGGTTTTATTATATCTGAGAGTAAAGCAATTTCTGGGTTCTGGTAGGAAAATTGAAACCCAGCCTGTTTCTTGGAGTTTGTGCTGTTTGACTTTTGATTTTACGTGGTCTCTCCTCACTTAATGGCATATACTTTTTCTTTTAGTACATTTTCTTTTGTCCCTTGTTTTTGTGGAAATTGTTTTGAGTGGACAGGCTACATCTAAAATTACAAAGGGCATTAGGATGGAAGGCAGCACTAAATGTCTGCACCCTTGCTGAGGTAAAAATCTGTGTCATTTTAAGGTGAGGCTTACTTAGGTCATTTCACCAAGATCATTTTTTTTAACCGACGTCTTATCAGAATATGCTCTGATCTACAATTATAGCCTAATAAGGTGATAGAGTAGGTTGAATGGGGCTGAAGTATACTTCCCTCTTACTGTGCTTTTACACCACTGTCTTTCATACCCTTAGCAGTCTCACAGTGACCATGAAATTGATGAGCTGGTTTGCTGCAGAAAAGCCATCATTTGAAGTGAACAGAGAGATTTTTAACAATTACCTTAAAAAGTGCACTACTAGAATTTTAGAAAAAGGAGTTTGAAGAAGGAAGAAAAACTTTTTCCCAAAAATAATATAAAATACTTATGTTTGGAATAATTAATTTCATTTGGAAATTTGAGAGAAAATGTATAATATGAATAGTTGAGTATGTTTCACATTGTGTCTGTGTAGCATGTAACAGTCATTTTTATCTTGATTTCTTGAACATTTCACCTCACAACTTACATAAAATATTTCTTTGTTGTTCATAGCAAAGGTTCTTAAGAGTGTGGCTGAGTTGTTAGAGTGTGTTCCCAGCAATGCTAAAGTCTGCATGTCAGTAATACAATTCATTATATCAGGATTGTTGACCACAAAGAGATCCAGCAAACAGTTCCAATTACGTTATCATGTATCTGTATGTCAGTAAAGGTCCATGTGTCAGATGCAAAACCACGTATATTAAGAATGTGTTTATTTTAAAAAGTAAATAAAAATGTATTACATTTTATGTAACAGTTCTTTCTTACAATGTAGTTTTCGTTTTCAGTTGCTATTCTCTTCCAAATGAAACCCTCTTTTTATGTACTCCTGCCCTTCTGGCTGAAAACCAGGTATTTAAACAGAAATAAAGGATTGCCAGTTTTGCCAGCTGGGGATGAGAACCCGGCTGGTGAAATGTGGGTTCAGAAGGCAGTTAATCCAGCTTTATGCTTTTTATGGTTTTATGAAAAAAGAGGTTAAAAACCACATTTGGCTCCTTTTCATGTATGCCACTGTTTTGTTGGTGTTGTAGGAATCCAGTTAGAGATTAGTTAGGTTTTTGTTTCCTTTTGTTATTTGGTAAATTTCTGTCTCAGTTAGATAAAGATAAAGGTCTAGAAAACTATGCACTCCACTGTGAACTTTGAGATAGTATAGTCACTGTTACTTTAAAAGGTCCATAATATATTTTAAGAAATAAAAAATTCCATATGCTTCCTGAGGCTATTCTTTGTATTCTGTTTGTTCCCATATTACTTACTCAGATACATTGAGTTTGAATGTTTTGTCTATTAAAAAACTAAAGTTTCTCTTTCAGAAAATATTTTCTTTGGTTACAGTAACCAGGCTTTTGATCTTAAGTTACAGATGATTTTCTTGATTTCTTTGACAATAAAACAACTATATGGTTGAAGTTTTACATTCTGCCCTTCACCTTTAAATCATTCTTCTCAAATGCCCTTTGTAGTAGTTAACTCTAATGTAACTATCAGAAATACATAAAATTCAATAAAGCATTTGATTAATTCAAAATAAGAATTTTCTAGTTGATGTAATTCATATTCTAGATCAGGTTTTCTCAAAGCTTGAAAGGATCAGATAAACTGAAGTTTAATATTAATTCAAATGTAGTTATCTAAATAAAGTACTGGACGTTGTCTCTACGTGAGGAATATTCTATTGAACAAGAGTCACATTTGCGGTTAGGGTATAACTTAGTGGTAGAACACATGGCCTACCTACCTTGCACAAGGCCTTGGGCTCTCCTGTTGCAGTTCCATGCTGGGGTCAGCGCGCAAGTAAGTGGCCGTGTTTGGATTTGAAGAGAGTGTTTTAATGTAGCCAAGTGATATCTTTGTGCCATAACTAAATTGTTTTTGCATCATACACACACACACACACACACACACACACACACACACACACACACGGACATATACCACAAAGATTCCGTAGCTTCTCTCTGTCTCTCTCTTTCTATCTCTCTCTCTTTCTCTTTGAGACAGAGTTTCACTTTGTAGTCCTGGCTGTTTTAGAATTTACTTTGTATGCCAGAGATCCACTGTCTCTGCCTCTTGAGTGCTGTGCCACCACACCTGGCTAAAGTTTGTTGTTTCTGAGGCTTCAGATATAAAAAGATCATATGTCAGAGCAGTGACTACGGGTATTCGTTTCCTCCACTATTTACTGAAAGACTTTAAACATATAAGGGATCCCATAAGTTGTCATATTTATTGTTTTACAGCCACAATCTATACTATCATCCTTTAAATTGTTTGGTGTTTTCATCTTTCACTGTTTGATTTGTATTATTGTCTTTAAATTTTTTTTTTAGATTTTGTGCGTATAAATGTTTTGCATGTCTGTCTGACTGTGTGTATGTGTGTGTGCGCGCGCACACACACACACACACACACACAGCATCATGGCCACCAGATGCTCAAAGAGGAGGATGTCTAACCCCTTTAAACTGGAGGTACAGATTTTTGTGAGTCAACAGGTGGATTCTGGTACTGGAACCCACCTCTTCTAAGCATTCTTAGCCACAGAGCCAGTTTTCCACCCCGTTTTCTTTCTTGTTTTAAACTTACTTCTTAAAGTAAAATGTACAGTGCACAATATGTGATCTGTCACCAGCATGGCCTAATTTTTTTAAGTTGTTAGAAGGACTCAGAGTGTGAAATGCAGTAGACCTAAAAGAAAATAAGCAAACATACTAGCTGATGGTTTTCATTTCGTTATGTAGATTTGGATATACTTCAAATTCATTTTAGAAAATCTTTATGACTTTTGCTTTTTGTACATTGTTTCTGAATTTATGTTAACTGTTTTATATAAGTAATTGAAGGGTTTTTTTGTTTTCATATAAAATTTACTTCGTTTGAATGATACTTTAACCGTTAATGTACATGGACTAGGCATGGCACTCCAGAGGCAGACAAACAGATCTCTATGAATTTGAGGCCAGTGTAGCCTCCATAGGAAGGAAGTTCCAGGCCAGCCTAGGCCATATAGTGAGAGTGGATGATGATGATGATGATGATGATGATGATGATGAACAACAATAATGATAATTTTGCTGGTTTCACTTCTAGGTATTAGAAGATAATGACTATGGCCGAGCAGTAGACTGGTGGGGCCTGGGTGTTGTCATGTATGAAATGATGTGTGGGAGGTTGCCTTTCTACAACCAGGATCATGAGAAACTCTTTGAACTAATACTAATGGAAGACATTAAATTTCCCCGAACACTCTCTTCAGATGCAAAATCATTGCTTTCAGGGCTCTTGATAAAGGATCCAAATAAACGGTAAGCCTTGATATCAGTCTATAAATTGCTGATAAATTTGGTTAGAGTTCATGATTTGAAAATAAATTGAAATATATATGATTCCAGGAACCATTGTGTTCGGTATAGACATTTTCCCACTGAGATACTGACTTATTTAAGCCCATAATATAGAACAGTTTAAAAACACATAAACTATTTCTTAATTTGAAAATATTATACAAACTTTTCAAATAAGGACTTTTGAGAAATCTTTATGTATATTATGAGTAAAAAATGTCTTAATTACCCTAGGAATGGAAGGGTTTCTTTTTTTTTTCCAGTACCTAGGGCTTTTTTATGTTTCTCCTGATTCACATCATAGGAAAAAAGGCTTGTTTGTACTCTTTCTGCTACTAATCCAGGCTAACATTTCTATTTTTGTTTGTTTGTTTGATTGGTTGAAGATTTCTCTGAAGCTTTGGAGCCTGTACTGTACTCACTCTGTAGACCAGTATGGCCTCGAACTCACAGAGATCTGCCTGTCTCTGCCTCCCAGATGCTGGGATTAAAGACGCGCACCACCAGTGCCCGGCAACATTTCTCTTTTTTGTTATTTTTTTTTCAGGTATGGCTGAAAAATTGGTTATAAGGCGAGACACTGTAATTTTGTTTTTACAGATATGTTTTGGTTACGATCTAAGCTCTCTTATAGTCTTTACTGCTCAGTTGTTGTATTTTGTACATTTATGTATTAGCTTACAATATACTCACTAGTTATATGTGGAATGATTTGTTTATAAAATAACCCATAACTTGAGGTGGTGTTTATCTTCTCCACCTTCCCATAATGTGTGTGTGTGTATGTGTGTGTATGTGTGTGTGTAAATGGGTGTGTGTGTGAGAGAGAGAGAGAGAGAGAGAGAGGGAGGGAGAGAGAGAGAGAGGGAGGGAGAGAGAGGAGAGTAGGAGGGAGGGAGGGAGGAAGGGAGAGAGACAGAGGGAGGGAGGGAGCGAAGGAGGGAGGGAGGGAGGGAGAGAAGGAGGGAGAAGAGGAGGCAGGCAAGCAAGGAGGTAGGCAGAGTCTGTCTTCTCCCCATAAGTATCAGAACTTCCTCGAAAGCTCATTAAACTCTAAGCATCTAGAGAATAGACAACTTCATCTTTTTGGTTGCCCAGAATATCTCACTTAATGTTTTACCAGTGTTTTTTTTTTTTATTCATTCTTAGCATGTATTTGAGAGAATCTCTAATGTTTGAAAGAAGTATGTGAATTTTTAGAACTTGATCTTTGTTTCCTTTAGCAGAGGTGTTTCCTTTAGCAGAGATGCTGTAGGTATCTCATTTTTAAGTGTATAAGAATGTGGGGCTGAAGAGGTGGTATAAGTGGTTAAATGACTGGCTGCTCTTGCAGAGGATCTAGGTTCTGTTCTCAGCACCTACCTAATGGTTTACAACTATCCGTAACTCCAGTCCAAGGGCTCCAACACTTTCTTCTGATCTCCTGAGGTGCACCAAACATGCAAAAGATATGTGTGTGTGTGTGTGTGTGTATGTGTATATGTATATACATTTTTAAGAATGTCATACTGCTTTCAGCAGAAATAACCATATATAATAAAGAGTTTACCATCTCTTTTTTATTTCTTTTAATTTCTCTTGATTCTTTGTATATTTCCCATCATGCATTCTGATCCCACTTATCTCTGTCCCCTTTCATTCACTCTCTGCCTTGCAACCTCCTCCCAAAACAAACCAAATTTAAAAGAAAAAACAAATCAAAGGAACAATAACAAACAAAATGAGAGGAGGGAGGGAGGGAAGGAATCTTGTTGTGGAAGCTGTAGTGTGGCCCGTTGAGTCACACAATTTACCCTTTAGTCTGTTCCTCTTTACTTGCCAGTGCTCATTGCTGTAAGTCATTGACTTGACTAAAGGTCTATGGCTTCTGCTACACCACTGATAATGGGCTCTCATTGGAGATTCCTCTTGGATATCCTGTTGTTGTCCTGTGTCATGGATTTGTAGGTCCTTCCTTCACATGCTTCCTTAGTTCATAGATTCAGTGGGTGTTGAGGTGGGACAACTCATAGCCCTGTCTGTGCCTGGGTGGTAGTTGAATTGGTCAGCTCTCCAGCTTTTTCCTCTCCACCACTGCCTAGACCAGCTTACCTAGTGCGGCCTGCAGCAAGGAGCAGGGCCAGTTCTCCTGCTCTCAGGTCACCCAAACTCATACCACCAGGGCCAACTCTACTATTTTGCCAGGCAAGGTACAGGACCCTCTCCTGATTGCTATGGGGAGCATATTGGGCTCGGGAGTGGGGTACTCAGCTGTCCTGCTCTCATGCATTCAGGGCTGGCTCTCCTGTGTTGATGTCAGCAGGGTCAGCATTAGTATGTTGCCCTGGCGGGTGCAGGGTCTGCTCTACAGTGTGATGCAGCTAGTGATGAGTGGGGATAGTTGTCTCACTCTTGAGACCCTGGCCAGCTCTCTCATCTGCTTAGGTAGTAATGATGGTGTCCATGGGCCATGTTACTGCAGGGGCCATACTGATCTGGGTGACATGTGCTGCATCTGGGACATGGAGACTCTGGGTCTGAGCTGCTGCCAAGATCTATGTCTTGGGGCCCTTGTTAGCACAGGGATTAAGGGAACCATGCCATGTTGAGCAAGCCCCTTGCTGAGTACTGCAGGAGAGCTGACTCTGCCCCTTAGAGGAGAGCTGACCTCTGCACTAGGAAAAGATGGCCCCATCCCTCAACACAAGTGTGCGCCTCACCTAGACAGTACACTAGAGCAGACCCTGTGTTCAGGAATACAGGTGAGCCCCCTGAGTCGGTGCTTTTCTGTTGATTTAGTTTGCTTTTTGAGGGGGCCTTCCAAGTAGATTGAGTAGATACTATAAACATTTCATGTGCAGAAGGTAAGTGATGTGTCTGTGGTCTCACTGAAAATTCATGTGGAGCCGGAATAGAAAACCAAATTTTCTGATGTGTGCATCGTACTTCTCATCCTGTCTGCAGTACCAACTTCTCAGTGTAGTTTTTGAGATGTATTGCAGGTAAGGTGATTATTCCTGTTATACAATGAGCAGAGTTTACTGGAAAGTTGTTTTTAAGCAGAGCTGTACCTACCATTTCATCTTTTTGAGTGGGGGAGAATCTAATATTTGACTTGGTTTCAAGGGTAGTGAATTTTTATCCCATCTTTTTCTGACTCTTCCAGACAACTTTGGTCACTCTTTGTTCTGTATGCCTCTAAGTTTCTGGCAAAACAAAGTCTATTAATTTATCTACTATTGGCTCATTCCCATCGTACAGATAGCACATAGTAGGTACTTAGAAACTTTTGAATATATGTTAGGTAAATTTCAAGAATGTTAGGGCCCTGATACATATTTTCTTCTCTCAGGCTTATAAAGCTCTTTTATATAATGTGTCAAGTCTCTGTACTACTGTATCAAAGTACTGAGGATGCGGAGATAGATAGCTTGAGCACATCTTTCTAGACATTTATAGAATAACAAAGGGCACAAACCTATTTGCATATTTTTAGGCCAAACTATGTGCAAATGCTCTTGATCATTAGCTTAGCCTAAGAGATTTTGATGGCTTCAGGCATCATTTGCATGTAAAATATAGTCAAACTTGCACGTGAACATGGCATTTGAAAAGCTCAGTGCCTAAACTATAGAATATGAGTTGAGCATCATAGAAAGATGAAACAGGTGTATTAGACTGTAAGGGTCTTATGTTTCTTAGAAAATCTTTATTCAGGGAAGGATGAAAAACAGGAAGATTGCTTTAAAGAAAGAGATGGTATAACGAGATCTGTGTGATAAGAGAGATGGTATAATGAGATATGTGTGATAAGAGAGCAGCCCTGGCAGCTGTGGAGTCGTCTGATTTGAAAAGTAAAGGACAGGAAGACAGAACACTTTACAAAACTTGTATGGCAGATACATTGCTTAGGATGCTGAGGCAAGAGGATTTAGGGTTTGAGGCCAGCCTGAACACTTTAAGAAGATTATGTCTTAAAAACAATAAGCAAATATTTCTAGTTAAGAAAGCTGGTTCTTTAAAAGACTTTAAAAAAGAAACAATACAGCTGTGAATAAATAAAAATGTAAGGAAGATGGTATGGATAATCCTAGAAGTACCCAGTTAGGGTGATTAATTTAGGGAGGACAAGCAAAGACAGAGGCTTGTAGAAGTGTGTGCTGAAAGTAACTTTATAGCAAGTCTAAGGTTGGCAAACCTAGAAGGAAATGTCAAGTAATCATCTGGAAGAAATGCAGCCAATGCTTAAAAGAGTCATAGTAGCCAACTGTAGACATCTGGGAGGTAACTGGAGACTGAAAAGTAGCACAGAAAGGAGAGTGTGAAAAGAGGAGGGCCTGGGCAGAAACCCGGGAAATAACAGTTTAGCTATAGGAAAAATAAAGCCAGCAACATTCTCCAGAAGGCTTTGAACATAATCAGATACTGGGATTTCTTTTTTTCATTCAGCTACTTTAGGTGCTACTTAATTTTTTTTTTTTTTTTTTTGTATTCTTTGCTGAATTGCTGTGAATTCTCCTAAAGGATTAACCATCTTTGGGCTTTTTTAATATAATATTTTATTGATTATTTGGGAATTTCACATCATGCACCCCAATAACACTCACTTCCCAGTCCTCCCAAGTCTGCCCACCCTTGTGACCTCTCTCCCAAAAAAGAGGAAATGGAAGGAGAGGAGGAAGAGGAAGAAAAAGAAGAGGAAGAAAATAAAGAACTACTGCAGGTCCAATTTGTGTTGCCCATACACTCCCATTGGCCAACCCCTTAGAGAAAACTGAAACCTTCCCATCCACACTTCTACCAGAAGCTTATTCTCTGTTACTCTGTGACCCTTCTGCATGTCTTTCCTTTATCCTCCAGCACAGCTTACATGAAAACCACCACCTCATGTTGGGTATACTACTATAGGAAAATAGGAGTTCTGTGATGTTCCTCATAGTAAGGAATACATGGGAGCTAACGGCTTATTTGGTATTCCGATGTTGAAGTTTATGGGCTTAGGCATAAAAAAGTCCAAAGCATCAGTTCAACTCATATTTTGACATCATTTTGAAGTATTTAAATTATATATTAGGGGGCCATTGACATTAAATTTTTTGACATCTTCATATTTCGAAGAATTTTGTGCTAATGGATTTGAGCTTCTAAAATGAAATCTATAACTATAATTTCGGAATTGCATAGCACTCACTGGCACTATCTTATGTATGTTGATAAACATGCTAGCTATTTCCTAAAACAATTATTGCAAAAGAACTGGGGTTTTATACAAAAATGAACAACTAAATCCAGATTGAAATTTTTTAACTTATAGAATGACTGCTTCACTAATTCATGTGCCTTCTCAAGTACACATAAAACAATATTGTGAACTATAAACTAACTGTAAACTATAAGAAAATAGAGTTCTGATTTTTTATGCAAACTGGTTTGATTTATACTTTGAAATATTAAATTCTTTTCAGAAATAAATATTTTGGTGTTTTTGCTTTTTTTGTTCCTTAGGCCAAGTTTAGGATGACTTTGTTAACCCAATACTGATCTCTGCCTCCCAGGGAGAGACAGCATACCAGGGGAGAGATTGCATCCCCTGGAAAAACAGGAATCAGTTGCTTTAATCTTAAATACGAAATCATAAGACTGAAGGTTCCAGATAAGAATTTTGCTATCCTATTATACAATCTAATGTTTTTCTCTGGAGTGTTTTAATTAAAGACTTCTCTGAGGATCCTAGAGCAGGCTTGCTTGCATTTCCCACCAAAGCTGTTCTTGGGTCTACTAGTTGTGTCGGGTTTCTTTCAGTGACAGTCCTGACAGCCACAGTTCAGGGACAGTTAGTCTGCCCTACTTTCCTTAGCTGTTTGGGTTTTGTTTGGTTTGGTTTGGTTTGATTTGTTTCCTGGCTAGTGATGTGTTAATGTTGGCATGCACAGATCACCAGAACTAGTTGTTAAATTTCCAGGGATGTAGTAAGCTGTACCTTTTATTCAACAGTCATTGATTGTTTTAATCAAATGATACAAATTAAATCAAGAATAGTACAAACAAAACAATAAGTCACAATTTATCACTCTTATAATTTGGTTCCATGTTCTTGTTTCTGACGTTGTATTTGTGTGGAAACAATATATAGTGATTGGATCTACTGTGGTATTTTGAAATTGGCTATGGGGATGGCATTTCTTCTACTACCTAAATTGACAAGTCCTTTAAGTCAGTGTTTGATTTGTTGCTTTTATTCTTTAGACCTAATAAAGTGATGAATGAAAGGTTAATAGACGAGATTTGGTTGAAGAACGTTTGGTTTCTGGGGCATTGTAAATGCCGGGAGAGGTAGAGGAAGTGCAGGAAGCACTCTTCCTGTGGAGTCTCTCATCTTTCCGCACTCGCTGACAGAAGCAGATCATGGTTGAGTTTCTTCTCTGGCTTTACCATAAACAGACAGGACCAAGTCAGAATTAAGTAGAAGTATAAATTCATTTATAGTTGAATTTGTAATTGAGCAAAAATGAAATGTTTTCTGTGAGAATAATTTTGCGGCTGGTTGATAATGGAAACATTCTATTCTTTTTCTTTGTATTTATTACACTTTACGTCCTTTAAAATAGGGAAAAATCCTAATGAACTCATACACACATGCATCTGTGCTTGATTAACTTGAAAGAGAGTTTCCTATGTTAGATCCAAACTCCAGTATGTTCCTTTACCTTCTTTTTCTCTCATTTTTTTCTTTTTTCTGTTTTCTTCTCCCTCCTTTCCAGTCTTATTTTTCATACATATTTTCTTTTTAATGAACAAGTACTAAATTAAACCTTAAAAGATACAAAATACTTGTTTTTTCCTATTTTTAACTTTTATTTTTATGTTCTGAATTGCACAGCAGATTAACTTGTAAGGATGTTTCATGGGTAACCAATATTGTCTCTGTGCAATTCTTTAGCGACATGACAGCAGCGTGAGATTTTATTTGGAACAGTGCTCTCCAGAGATAGTTTTATTGTTTTTCTTTTTGATACATGGTCTTGGTCTCTCTCTGTACCGCTGGTTGTTCTGGAACTCACTGTATAGACCAGGCTGACCTTGAACTCAGATCTGTCTGCCCCAGCCACTTCAGTCTTGGGATTAACTTCACCACTAACTCCATAAGATCACAGATGTGTCTCTAACCAGTTGTTTACTTTGGGATTTACATTAACAAAGGAACAGTTTGGACTCAGTTACTAAAAAAGGAACAGTGGCTATATCTTCCATTATACCTGGTGATACCTGTGTATTTCTGAGTCTTGTAACCCCCAGAGGGGCTGCATTATCTCTACGTGGGAGTTGGTCACTTGTTCATTACCCCCTCTCTAAGAAGTGCTTGCCTCTGTAGAGTGCTCTCCAAAGCCTTTATCTTTTACCTTGGTCTAAGGATGGTTCTTATTTAGTAATATGTTTGAAAATTTTAGTTATTAAAGTTATTTAATTTTTATTTTTATGGCTATGCATTTAAAATTATTTCGAACAAGGTAAATTTTATCTACACAAAAGGTTTTATTTGTGTGACTTATGTAAATGTTTTCCATTTTTTAAATTTTATTTCTATACTCACAGCCTTGGTGGAGGGCCAGATGATGCAAAAGAAATTATGAGGCATAGTTTCTTTTCTGGAGTAAACTGGCAAGATGTGTACGACAAAAAGGTAAGATGTCTTTGTGATACTCTACACAGCAGAAATTTATGGGAATAGAATTTAATAATGCAGTGATATTTCCTATTTTACTTTGGTGTTTAAACAATAACCAAACTTCTTAGCATAATTTTTTATTTGTAATTTTGTGCCTCTTGAAACTCCTCCCAATTGTCAAGAGTTTATTTTGTCTTTTTTTAATAATAATTTCTTCAGCCTTATTTCTTCCAGTTGAAAAAGAAGACACCTAACATTTTGGTTTTCATTTAGATAAGCCAAAAAAGAAATAATAATTTATAAAAATTGCCTTTATGTCTTAATTTAGAACATTTCTCATTTAAATATACAGATTCTTTATTTTTAAAACAATTTGCAGTAAAACAGTTTTTGTATTTAACAAAGTAAGGATGTATGGTCTTATTTGTATCCTTTCTGTTACTTGCAACATAACTTTATTTCCCACAGAAATGATTGCTGCCAATTATGTACCTTTATTTTAATTATAAAGCGCATGTTTCCTTTTGGTGTTTGTTCATTACTTAAGACTGTGTCACACTTGGCTCAGGCTGCTGTGCAGCTTGCTGTGCATTCTGGGCCTGCCGTCAGTCACTGTGGTTCTCTTGTCTGGCCTTCACAGTGCTGGGTTCCAGATGTACAGCACATGCATATCTCTGCCAGTTTTAGTACTTCACTTTGCCTTCAGATATTGTTAATACAGATACTGATTTTGATTTTTAAATGCTTCCATAATTTTTTTATATGTGTGTATGTGGCAGTGGGTTTAAGTCATATTATTCTGCATTCTCTTACACTGAGCCTCGGAGCTTACTGATGAGGCTGGCCTGGCTGGCCAGTGAGCAATAAGGATCTGCTCGTCTATGTCCCTCAGCCGTGGGGTATCACTGTGTGCTACCATGCCTAGCTTTTCGCGGGTGCTGGAACGCTGAACTCATGTTCTCATGTTTGTGTGCTAGTTACTATACGACTCCAGCTCTTTATATAAAATTTTAGTGTGAAATTTTGATGCTCAGTAATTTACTTTACTTGATGTTTTATCTAATTAATTTATCTAATCTAACCATTTCTGGATTTCTTTATTTTTTTATCTGAAATATTTGTTTTGTGCCAAATTCTTTCCTCTTTGAGTCCCATAAAAGGATACCAGTACAAATCATAGGGGAAATGATTGATTTTTCACTTTTATGTTAGATTGTTGGCAATGGGAAATTTGGTGTTTTTTTTCTCTTTCTGTATCTAAGCATTTAAGGTAATTGTCCATTTAAATATTTACTTAAATCTTCACTTTAACCAAACTTACATATTTTGAGTTTCTAACATGTGAAAGCACATGTATGTTCTAGGTCTTTCACAAACTCTATGAAACTCATCAGCATTCTGAAAGCTGTGAATGTTTATTGACTTGATGCAGGCAATTGCATCCACATTACAAGATAGATAATGATCCTTACGAGGTAGAGGTATACCTAAGAAAGTCTGTGAGCTATGCTCTCGTTATCATGTCTCTGTACTACAAAAGAACTGGAAATAATGCATGGTCAGGCATAAGCACCTGTGCTTACTTACTGGGTCAAGATCACCTGATATGGCCACGAGGAATGAAATGAAGCCAGGTTGGAGAAGCCACAGCACAACTGAGGCTGTGGTAGTTTTATTGCGAGTCCCCATGACACACATGGTAGAAAGAGAAACCTACTCCTACCAGGTGTCTTCTGACTTCCACATGTGAGCTGTGCCACATGCAGACCCTTCTACATACAGTCAGATAAATAAGTGTTATAAAAATTCAAATATGTAACTTACGTATGATTAGGTATTTCATCTTTAAAGTTGGGCACTATTACTTACTAATAAACTTTGTGTTTATTATTTTATGTATTAGTCCATAATTAATGCCTAGTTTTCTAATTAAAATGTTTTTTGAGACAGTCTCACTGTGTGTCTCTGTGTACTATAGAACTGATGGTGGTAACCAGGCTGACCTTGAATTCACAAAACCTGCCCTTTTTTGCCCCTTTCTAAATATTTGTGACACAGTAGAGCTGACATATTTAGTACCTTAAAACTATGTCTCAATCATTGTCTGAAGTGAACTAGCTACAGTAGCATGGAACCTTCAGGAGAAGGCGGAAGAGCTGAGCCTTTGTTCTCCAGTGCATCTTGTCCTCTACCCCCTTTGCAGAGAGGGACAGCCATTTGAGCCTTAGGAGAATATGATTGTTTTAGCACCCTTAAGGTGGAAGATTTTTCTGGCAGGTTGTTTGCTGGTGTAACTCGTCACCATGATCTTTCCTGCTGGGTCTTCCTGTGTAACCTGTCTTGCCCTCAAACTCAACGTCCTCTCTCCATTGGTACTTTGAGTTACAGGTATGCACTACTAACTAGTCCAGCCTCGGATTTTATTTCATTTATTTATTTTAATATTTTTAGAATTATTTTATGTGTGTATGAGTGTTTTGCCTACACATGTAAGTACTCACTCTGTGTTTGTATAGTGTCATGTCCGTGAGTGTGTAGTTTCCATGGAGTTCATAGTATTACAGATAATTGTGAGCTGCCATGAGTGTTCTGGAGCCCGGGGCCCAAACTCCAGTCCTGTACAAGAAGAGCAACAATTACATGGAGCTCTCTTTCAAACCCAGCCTCAGATTTGAAAAGAATCAAATTAATTTGGATTTCATTAATTTTTCTCTATTGTGGGTTTGCTTGTTTGTTTGGGATTTTATCTGTGTGTGTGTGTGTGTGTGTGTGTGTGTGTGTGTGTGTGTGCTTGCATGAGCGAGCACGTGCATGCTGGGACTTGAACTTAACCAAGGTCTTACATGTCATGTGCTAGGGAAGTGTGCTGCCACTGTGCAGTCTCACTTAGCCCATTTGATTATTTCATCATTCTGCCACATTTGCGTTTATTTTGCTAGTTTTGTAGGTTAGAACCATGATTATTGTTGAGACTTTTTTTTTTTCCTAAGCCAACATTTCTTAACCTGTGGATCATGACCCCTTTGGGGGTCAAATGACCCTTTCACAGGGATCGCCTAAGGCTATTGGAAAACAGATATTTACATTACAATTCATAGCAGTAGCAAAATTATAGTTTTGAAATAAGAACAAAATGATTTTATGGCGGGGGGGTCAGGTCAGCACAACGCAAGGAACTGTATAAGGGTCGCAGAGTAGGAAGGCTGAGAGCTGATGCTCTTGAGACTTTAAAAGACCTGTGTTTTCATTTTGAACTACATTTTCCTTTAGAAAATATTTTAAATATTTTATCTATATGGCATATTGGAAAGATTAAAAGGAACAACTAAGTATTGGGGATGAGGAGAACCAAATGGCTGCTGTAATTATAGAAGTTCATTGAGTTATCATTGAATCTGGATAATTTTGTTGTTTGACTTTTTTGTGACATTTTTTATAACTTTAAACTACCAGGGATAAAGTAGGGAGGAGAAGAAGAAACACAGATTTGCCTTTTACTCTGTAGCATGCTTTCCCAAGATGCTCCTGTGGGTATGGGACACATGTTCTGTTAAGATGGCAGATGGTGCAGTTCATGTCGGCAGCATTCTTCCATGTACTGGTACTATCAGTTACTGACAAGCAGTTGTTGAAATCTTCAGCCACAATTGTAAACATCTTTTTAATTTTGTGTATCTTTTTTGGTTTTGTTTATTTGATAATTTTTTTTTCAGTGATCTACTCAAACCCAGATCCTTCCATGTGCGAGGCCAGTGCTCTGCCACAGAGCTGCACTCCTAGCCCACTTTCTGTGTTCTGAATTTGCACTGTCAACTGTATATATGTTTAAATTTGGAAGTGGTATATCTTGATGAATTAACCCATGGGACTAGTTACTGTTTTTTCTCCTACTAAATATAAGGTTGTATGTGTGTGTGTAGTATGTTTTTTCTCATCATTTTACTTTTATCTATTTAAATTATAAATAAGATTAAGTTTTGGCATGTAGTTTATTGTTTTTTTTCTTACTGCATAACGTATGACTTAATGAAATGTAATATATAGCTATCTTCATTTAATTCATTTATTGATAGAGTTGTCTGGCTGATTTTAGCTTGTCTTTTTTGCCTTTCTTTTTGCCTACCTCTCTTGTGATTTCTTTGGTATTTCTGGTTCCATTTTACCTCTGCCATAATCTTACTAGCTATCTCAGTTGTTTTTTTGTTGGAGGGTGTGTCTAGACTCTGCAGTGTCTGTTTCCACTCAGTCTGCTTTCAGCTGTAACATCACATCCAGCAGCAGACTTTTCCTCTTGTCACCATTTCTGTGCTGCCATTTTCCAAGGATTTTTTTCTTTCTTATGATAAACATCACAGCATATGATAATTACGATTGTTGCTTTATAGATAACAGTTCTGATATTTGCAGTGTTAGGGATTAGACCCAGGTTGCATAATTGCTAGCTAAGCTCTCCACCATAGGGCTACACCCACTAAACTCTCGGCAGTACTGTTTAAAAGTGGTTTGAAATGCTAGCAATTCATCATTTACTATAGGTCTCTGCATCTACCTGGTGTGTTTTGTATGAGTTTTTCTTTAGCGTGCATTCTAAGGCTGTCTTTTGCTCTACACTTCAGTCATTGACCTTTCTTGGCTTTGATAACATAGAAAGGAAAATTAAAGGAAATATGATATTGAAATTAATGGAAATGTGATATTTAAGAAAGGGAGAAGAACAATTTAAGGAAAGAAGAAGCAGTAGTAAGGGGTATGACTGACTGGAGAGACAAGAAGAGATGTGTTAGTGGAGAGATGCCTGAGCACATAGTATACCTTGGGAATAGTGCTACTCCTGTGCCTGGTGAGAGGAAATGGCATGCAGGACAGGAACTTTTTCTAGATTTCTTGGTATAGTAGCAGGGAGAGGGTCTAGAAAAGAATCCCATTAAAAGTCTGCCTCAGTGATTGTTTTAGTTGGGGTTTTATTGCTGTGATGAGACAGTGTGACCACAGCAACTCTTACAAAGGAAACATTTAATTCGGCCCACCTTACAGTTTCGGAGGTTTAATCCATTATCATCATGGCAGGAAACATGGTAGCATCCAGGTAGACATGGGGCTGGAGAAGGAGCTGAGAGTTCTACTTCTGAATCCTAAGACTGTGGAAAGAGAATGTCACACTGTGCTAGGTTTGAGCATATGAGACCTCAAAGCCCACCTCCAGTGACACATTTCCTCCCACAGGCCACACCTACTCCAGGAAGGCCATGTCTCCTAATGGTGTCACTCTCCATGGGCTGAGCATTCAAACACATGAGTCTATGGGGGCCATTCCTGTTCACACCACCACAGTGATGGGTATTAATTTTCAGGGGCCTCGGAAATTAAAATTGAGGCATCAAGGAAGGAAAAGGAATATGGATTCTATAGAAAACTTAAAAGAAATAGAAACGGATTTTAGTCTAAAAGTATAAGGAGAGGCAAGAGGAAAAGTGTTTTAATTCAATAAAAAAAAAAAAAAAACTTGTCTAAGGAACCAGCATTTGAGTTCGAACAGGAGAGAATGTAAACCTCTGGGAGTCAGGAGTATCGAGTTGAAGGATGGATTTCCTCTATAGGAAGAAAAGGATGACAGAGGGGTTGGGAAATGTGGCTTTGACATGGAGAATAGGAGTGTAGACGAGTGGTACTAAGTACTGGGAAACATGCATGGTCTAGAATGGAGTCTGTGTTTAGAACACATTATTGCAACATATCTCAAGTTCATTGGTGAAACGTCATGCAAGTGTTGTAATGGAAATTTCTGAGTCAGACAGGGTATTTTAGTGTCCTGTTAGCATTTCTAGTTGAAGAGTTGGATGACAGAAGGCGATTATCCGGATGTTAGTGATTGTGGTTGTTTCCATGGAACAGGAAACAAGAAGAGAGACACAGGTTTCTGAGTATTATCAAGTTGCTGCTCTTATCTCCCTCAAATGATGGCTTACTTTTTAAACTTTATCCAGAGAAAGATGCATTCCAAATACATATTAGACACTCTCGTTGCTGAACATCATAATTGCTGCCTTGTTTTGGTCATGAGGTATTTTACGTAGGATGTAAAAGAACATAGACAGCTGTCAAAACTAACATTAGTTTTTCCATATGATATAAATAGCATAACCTTTCAGAAATGCCTATGGATTGATTTTATAT
>NW_026067925.1:4936939-4960024 GCF_014885135.2 Alexandromys fortis | reverse complement strand
TATATTGTTTCTTATAAGAATCTCACTTAACCCAATCGAAGACCCAGATGATAATCTACACACCTTCGAACACATGATTTTTGACAAAGAAGCAAATGGAAAAAAGAAAGCATATTTAACAAATGGTGCCGGCATAATTGGATATCAACATGTAGAAGAATGAAAATGGACCCATATCTATTACCATGCACAAAACTCAAGTCCAAATGGATCAAAGACCTCAACATAAAGCCAGCCACACTGAACCTCATAGAAGAGAAAGTGGAAAGTATACTTGAACACATTGGCACAGGAGACCATTCCTAAATATAACCCCAGTAGCACAGACACTGAGAGAAACAATTAATAAATGGGACCTCCTGAAACTGAAAAGCTTCTGTAAAGCAAAGGACACGGTCAACAAGACAAAACAACAGCCTACAGAATGGGAAAAGATCTTAACTAACCCCACATCAGGCAGAGGTCTGATCTCCAAAATACACAAAGAACTCAAGAAATTGGTCATCAAAAGAACAAATAATCCAATAAAAAAAATGGAATACAGACCTAAGCAGAGAACTCTCAACAGAGGAATCTAAAATGGCTGAAAGACACATAAGGAAAAGTTTAACATCCTTAGTCATCAGAGAAATGCAAAGCAAAACAACTCTGAGATTCTACCTTACACCTGTAAGAATGACCAAGATCAAAAACACTGATGACAATTTATGCTGGAGAGGTTGTGGGGTAAAGGGAACACTCCTGCATTGCTGGTGGGAGGGCAAGCTGGTACAATCCCTTTGGATATCAGTGTGGCGATTTCTCAGAAAATTAGGAAACAACCTTCCTCAAGACCCAGTAATACCATTTTTGAGTATATATCCAAAGGATGCTCAATCACGCCACAAGGACATGTGCTCAACTATGTTCATGGCAGCTTTGTTTGTCATAGCCAGAACCTAGAAACAACCTAAATGCCCTTTGACCAAAGAATGGAGTACTACACAGCAGAAAAAGAAAACGACATCTTGAATTTTCAGGCAAATGGATGGAGCTAGAAAACATCATTTTGAGTGAAGTAACCCAGACATAGAAAGACAGTTATCACATGTACTCACTCATAAGTGGTTTTTAAACATAAAGCAAAGAAAACCAGCCCAGAAATCACAATCCCAGAGAACCTTGACAACAGTGAGGACACTAAGAGAGACATACATAGATCTAATCTACATGGGTAGTAGAAAAATACAAAATCTCCTGAGTAAATTGGGAGCATGGGGACTTTGGGAGAGTGTTGAAGAGGAGGGGAGAGGCAGGGAGGGGAACAGAGAAAAATGCTGAGCTCAGTAAAAATCAATTAAACAAAAAAGCCTCTCACCTAAAGCCAGGAGGGGTAGTGCACACCTTTAAGTCCAGCACTTGGGAGGCAGAGGCAGATGGATCTCTGTGAGTTCAAGGCCAGCCTGGTCTACAGAGCTAGTTCCAGGACAGGCTCCAAAGCCACAGAGAAACCCTCTTTCGAACCCCCCCCCAACAAAAAATCTCACCTACAACTAAATCTTGGGGAAAAAAAACATACTGAATAGACATGTTTAGTGTCCAAGTGTCAGAATAGTCCAAACTGGAAGCAGTGTTTTGGCTCTGAGTAGGTATCAGTACAGAGCTATCGAGTGTGACAAGTGACATGTTTCAGGTGTAAATATCAGTAGTATAATCTTTAGTGAACACACATTTTGTACCAGATTACAGCATCTTTGTGTGATGAATTACCTAAAATGCAAAGAAAACTGATAGAAGTGCATTTATTTAACACAAACAGACTCACCATCTTTATTAATTAAAAAAATTCAGGTTTTAGCTTTATTTTCTCGATTGTCTTTTTTAAAGTTCATTGATTTCTGCTCTAAGTTTTGGTTTTCTTTCTTTGAATTCAACTTGCATACAATGCTTGGTGTAGCTAAAATACCCACTTTTCTGGTTCTAGTTTATGGCTTATGAATATTTATAGACCTTGACCTTGGTATTTTTTTCATAAGATTCATGAGCCCCTTGATACTCTTTTTCATAGGATTGAGGTCATACATGTGAATGTCAATTAATATATGGTTACAGATAAATGAGATACACTTATTTCAAATTTCTAGTTTTATGTTTAAGAAGGAATTGGTATTATAGAGCTTTATGTATAGCATAGTTAAATAATACATGACATAAGTGGATTCATTTTATGTATACATATTCCATATTCTTGCTTTTTCCAGTACTTGTATATATACTTGTATAAACCATAAAGTGAGTTTTTAATTTTTCTAAAACAATCTTTTATTTTACATACCAATCCCAGTTCCCTCACCCTTCCTTCCTCTCCCCACCTTATCCCCACCCAACCCCCCCCCATCCACTCTAGGTTGGAGGGCCTTGGTCCTGCCTCAGTGTGATACAAAAATTGTTTAAGAGGAACAGGGATCAAATTAACCAGAATTTCTACATAAGATTAGCTACTATATCATATTGCTTTAAAGAGATAAAAATACAGTAGCAGATTCTGAACCTACAAGTGCTGCACATTTTTGGTACCGTTGTCTTTGTCCCAGTATTTTGATTCATATATACTAGCACATAATGATCGAGATTGCCGTGGGTTCTAAGGCAGCTGTGACCCTGTAATCATGGTCTATCATAGAAAGAGCCAGGTGCTACTCAATTTCTTAAGCACCACAGCCTTAAAATAGAAAAAGACAAACAAAAAAATTAAACATACAGGAACAAGGTAGTCCCAAGTGATTTGATGCTAAGGGAAATCTGAGGAGATTTACTTTGAAGATCTTAGTCCTATACTCATATAGTATTCCCAACCCAAGTGGAATTATGGACTGATATATTCTCATGAGTTTAAGAAAATTGTCTTTCAAATGTATTCCTCTATTTATACTGTAAAGAAACATAAGTATTTAATTTTAGGAAAGTAGTGAATGTTAGTGTATGATTTGATTGTTAGAAGAATACTTAATGAATATACTTGAGTGTATACAAGTAAACCTAGTTCTAAACATGCCTTTTCAGTCAACTGAATTTAATGCCTTGAATACATTGTCTATTGTGATAACATAATAATCAAGACAGTCAGCCCCCAAAGAGGCTTATTTGACTCACAGTTTTGAAAGTTTCCACATGTGACTTGCCGATCCTATTTCTGTTGGACTTATCAAAAGGCAGATGGCACATCATGGTGGGAAGTACAGGTGGAACAAGCTGCTTACTTATGGCACCAGTGAAAGAGAAATAAAAGGGAGAAACTGAGGCTCTGTGGTCACCTTCAAGAGCATATGATCTAAGACAAAGCTAAGCCCATCTCTTAAAAGTTGATTAAGTTTCTGACATCAAGGACTTTATCACATGGACTTTTCTAGATTCATACTGTAGTAGGCCTAATCTTGATCCTGCTGTTTTGATCATTTACAACATTTTCTAAGAACACAGTAACTTTCAAAGAAAGTCTATTTGAAGTACAATGTATTTGTTGGGGAAAATATATCAAGTTTATGCTTTAATAATATGGTTGCTGTTTACTGAATTAGCACATAAAAGCTAACTAATTTGTAGTAGGTGTTTCTGATTATTAGTGCTTATTATTTCTATAGGGGTTTACACTGAGGCAGCTGATACAAGAATATTTTGAAAGAGGAGCCTAGAGATATAGATAGATAACAAAGGTGATATGATACTATTGGCTTAAGGCCAAAATAGAAAAGCTCATGCAGTAGTTGTGTGCTGGGGTTACTGTGGCAAAATGTCACAGACTAGGGCTTGTGGTTTGGTTTGGCTTGTTATTTATTCTCGTTTGTAAAGAAACGAGGTGGGGGGGAATTGTTGCAGGTCCCAGATCAAGGCTTACATTTGGTTCTTTTCCTCAGTTTGACATAACCTTTCCTTAGTTCATGTATTTCCTTGAGTGTCCAAATTTCTTCTTTTTATAGACACGTAGGAGCAGGTTAAAGCCACTTCAATGCTGTGATCTCTTTGAAAGCTGTACTTACAGACAGTCTTACTTCTTTGAGACAGGGTCTCTGTGTAGCCCAGAATGGCCTCAGGTTCACAGTCCTACCCCTGTCTCCTGGTTGGTGCTGTGCTATAGGTCTGTGCCACTAAATCTGCTTCACTTGTTTGTTGTTTTGTTTGCAGACCCCAGTTCCCAACTTTACACAGCAGGATCTTGAGAACAAACATTTTAAACAGACTTGGTGGCAGCGAGAGCGAGAACAACACACTTCTCTCAGTTCAACTGTTTTTCTTCAGTATTTTAGTAAAACATGCTAATTTCTTTATCCTGTTTCTTTTTCCTATTCTTGTAAGAATTATATTTTGTTCTGATGAGACTCACAAAGTCTGGGGCTAAGCATCTTGTTTTCAAAAGGAGACGCCTATGTCTCTCTTGCCCTCTGGGGTCAGAGTTCTGACGAGTGAGAATCCCCGTCACCTTGCTCCCTCCAACTAGTACAGATTAGCATGGATCAGCCACCCTAGGCTTCCTTCTCACCCTCTTCTTGCTTTGAGACCCACTAAAGTCAGTCCAGCTCTGTTAGTGCTAGCATACTTACTTCAGACTGCTTCGGGACACAGCCCTTGTGAGGGAATAAAAGCTTGGATGCAGTTTTTCATGAATTTCAGAGGCTGCTAAGAATTCTGATTCTATGGCAAAGGTAGGCATCAATGCCTGTTCCAAGAAAGCAGAATTCTTTACAAATTATAAAGGTGGAGTGTTGTCTGTGCCTTACAGAACAGCTGTGTTGCGTTGACTTTTGCTGATATGTTGGTTTGTTCGTTTTGAAACAGGGTCTCACTATGTAGCCAAACTACATACATGTGATCCTCCTGCCTTAGCCTTCTGAATCTTGAGATCACAGGCGTGCATCACCACTCCTAGATCAGTTATATTTTTAATATTAACCAATTAAGCCAGTTACTAGGAAAGAAGGAAAGGATAGCAGGCAAGATTGCATTCTCGCTGTTCCAGGAAGAACCGCCATCTCACCTGGTTGCCAACTTCCTCACTATAGCCTCTCTAAGCCTGCTATCAGTGAATTATTATAACAGACTACAGTGTTCTCATCTCAGCATGGTTCATGAGTTCCCCATTCTTCTGTTTCACATAATCAGTTGTTGATGGAGTAGCCAAGATCTTACTATCCTCTCTTTAGACTATTGACAGAGGGAGGCAAGCACCTTGTCTACCTTACAGTGTGACTCCGCCTTCTAGTCTTTGTCACCATCCGTTTCATTGTTTGCTCTCTAATTATATCCTAAAAGTAAGGTTTCCTTAATTAAAATACATTGACAGTATTCTTTTTTCTTATAGCTTGTACCTCCTTTTAAGCCTCAAGTAACATCTGAGACAGATACAAGATATTTTGATGAAGAATTTACAGCTCAAACTATTACAATAACACCACCTGAAAAATGTAAGTAAGTTTATTACACAGTTGATAGCTTTCTAAAATAATTGTAAACAGTCTTTTTCAGAATCATTTGCTACTTTAAAGATTAAATCAAACTGTGACTTTTATTCCATTTCTGTTGAGAATTTGGAGCTCCCTGTGAGGGAACAGCAGAGCTGCAGGAACGTGAACAGTCCCGGGAGGAGAGTTAGAGGCTGAGATACAGACCCCGCCTTCCTTGCTGCTGTCTTAGCTGTGCTCTGCTGACTGCTGGGAGCGTTCCCTAGTCCAGACCTTGTTTCCTCCGTCACATTGTCAGAATTAGTGCTTTTGCCTCCTCCTTACTTAGTCCTTTGAACTTGTTACTTTTAAAACTAGGTTTTCCTTAAACAGTAGTATCTTTCAACACAGTTTAGTTTGTTATTTTCATGCACATACTTTAAATTAAAAATGGATTAGGCTGTGTGATCATATACCATTTCATGTTGTTCCATATACATTAAAATATGCTCTGTACTCTTAAGAAATGCTATAAATAAGTAGATTTTGATGAAGAACAAGGATAGGGTAGAGTTTTGAGGTGATGTTTGGAAAGCTAAAAGTATCCCAGGCATTCATATGTAGCATCCTTTAGCATTTCTTCCTTACTTTTTCTTTGTTTGAACATTTTTCTCTGTTGTTGATTGTTACTGCTCAGTTACACTGAATGTCTGTGAGACAGAAAAAGAAAACAAAATACTATTCCCATAGTGGTCACGGTTGACTAATGTTATTGTTGAAGCACAAACTAGGACTCATCTGGTTTCCATGGCTCTCTACCCAGGAGAGTATATGCCCTGAGGGGAAATGTCTGTGTGGACATATGTGCACTTCTGGTCCTTTGTGCCTTTAGATTCACCAACAAGTGTTTAACTTTTTGTAAGTGAAGACTTTGGAGCCCAGTGTCACACACAGCTAGGAGCAGGGCTCACCAGCTCAGTTGGGATACCAGCCAAGTGCTTAAGATGCCCACGTGCTAAAATAAGTTACATGTGCTCTTGGTAGGCTTTTAGCATCACTAAGAAGTTGTAGAGTGTTCAAAAGCCTGTGGAGTTGCAGGCAATTAGTTAAGGGTTATCTGAGTAGAAGTTATGGGCCTAGGCCTTGGCCTCTGGTTCCAGCATAGGATGTAGCAATACAATTGTTCAAAATGCTGGGAAGCACCAGTGAGTGGCTGAACACACCAAGAAAATGCCTACCCTGAGTTAAGGGTTATAAACATGAAAACAGGAGGAGTCAAGATGTCCTGGTCCTTGACTCCTGAGCCAAATTATTCATGAAACAGTGACTGACTAACCACAAGAGTATTTTTAATAGCTTCTAATTTTACTTGGTCGAGACTATCCAGAGTTTTAAACTGTTTTTACAGCTACTGGCTTTTAGTCTTATATTTCTTCATGCTCATTCCACTTAGGAATTTATTATATTGGACTTTTCATGAAGATCATAAGAACCAGTTAATCAGGCCACTCAAGCTTGGAGTCATCTAGAGCCTTTAAGAGCTGGCTTGCCAGGCACACTCCAGAGAAACACAGGCTCTAGAGATTATCCCAGAATCCCTGGGCTTATTCGTCAGGCAGTTGAGGCATCTCGTCTCAGACAAGACATGAAGCAAGCTCCCCAGCTTTAGTCTATGCTTTCACATTTCCTAGCTTCTAAAACTGGGCTTTTACTTTTAACTTTATGAAGTGAACTATCTGCTCGTGACTTCTAACTTTATGAAGTGAACTATCTACTTGTGACTCTTCCTTTCCATGTCCTATTTATATTTTTTCAAATTCACATATTTAAATTCACACACTTAAAAAGACTCCTCAAATGACAAAACTTGTTTAAGAAAAGAACAATCTTGATAAGGCTGAGACTGAGAACAGGGACAGGTCATGAGTCAAGCGTGGTGTTAAGGCCCAGGCACGTTATTTGGAAGGTTGAGGCATCATGATCCTTTGAGATCCAGACCTAGCTAGGCTTGTGAGATTCCCTGCAACATACTTTCAGTAAGACACCAATATCTTCCTATCCCAGTGTAGACTATGGATGTCATGTTTATTTCTCAGTTCCTAAAACCTCTGAAATGTTGGAGAGAAGATGCTTTATATGCTCTGCTTCTAGAATTTAACTTTAACCTCTTTCCTCACCTCCATTCATCAACAAGGGTAGACCATTTTGCATAAGCCTCCTCAGTATCTTTGAAGGGTGATGCGTTCCTTTCTAGAGTGTTGAGACTGTACAGAAAGCCCTTAGGTTAGCATAATTCCCAAGGTGGGAACCTGACTTGTGTGGGCATGAGAAGTAGAGTCTGGCTTTGCTCTGCTGCTGTACAGTGCAGCAGCCAGTGTGGTCCATGCCTGTCAGGGTCTGCCCTAGACCTGACAGGATTAGAGAAGCTATGTAGCTTGGCCTCCTCTCGCCTCATTCATGATCTCTAGGCTGGAAAGGCAAGTGAGAGGATGGCCAAGCCTCTCTCTGTCCCAGCTTCCTGTTGGAGGGGAGGGGTGCCAGTGGCTATTAACTGAAGTTCTTGGTTCTAAGTGCCAAGGCAAGGGCTTTAACTTTGGCAGTCCATAAATTGTAGCTGTCCATTATGGGAAAAGAAAGGGGGCAACAAAGCATTATTACACATAGAGTGGGCTTTTCTCTCTCTCTCTCTCTCTCTCTCTCTCTCTCTCTCTCTCTCTCTCTCTCTCTCTCTCTTTCTTTCTTGGTTCAGAAGTCCACAGAAATGCCATTTGTTAGCAGTTGTCTTCCTACTTGCCACCTTGGTTTAATCAAAAAAATTATTTTTTAAGAATAAATCATCAGTTAAGAAAGACAGCAAAATGTTCCATTTTCTACAAACAGCTGCAGCAATGTGCCAGATTGTCCTAACTGGTGTTAATTAATCGAACAGATTTTAGAATGTGTTGTCTTTCATTACATCCATCAATGGTCCTATGCTTTCTTCTCACAGAAAAGGAAAATGTCTTTGAGAGAGATCTGGTCACTGTTACTACTGTCTAATTACACTTTGTTAAATGTTCTGAGAAAAGCAAGTGCCTGAGGCTGCGTAGGTGCAGTCAGAGGCACTACATTTCAGTGTAGTATATGTCCTCTAGAATAGGAACAGGTTCACATCTATTGACCAGGTGCCCAGGGAACTGCTGCCATCCTATCTCAGCCGGACATGGTCAAAGAACTATGCTCATTGTGACTAACGCAATGGAGCAAACAAGAGCTGGAGTAGGTCGCTTTAAGTGTTGGGGCCTCACAGCCAGACTGTGGATTCAGATTTGTGCCTATTCAGAATTGCTGTGTGTATTATTGAAGTTACAATGGAGGCTATCTTAATTCTCTGGGGATATCCAACAGTATTCCCTCCCTCTCCAAGCAAAACCAATACCTTGCCACGCAAAACCCTTGTGGGTTCAGGACAAGGTCTAGTTACAACCAGGAGCTAGGGCAGCCCCTGTCATCTGGAGTAGAAGAGCACATAGCTTTTAGCGGGGAAAACAGTTTCTCAGACATGCTTCGCACATGTCAGGATTAGAACATTATGACTTCAGCTCACTTTTTTGTAGAGATTTTATGCTGTGTGACTCAACAGTGGATACCACCAACCTTTTTCAGCTTTTAAACAGCTAAAAAATTTGATCTAGAAAATGCATGTGATTGGCTTGTTTCTGAACCCATAATTTTTATGGAGGCAGAGGGTTCCCTCTACCTTAGTACTACCTAGGATTGCTGCCCAGCCGCTGGCAAGGCAGTGGTCTGTTTGTAGAGGGGAATTTGTATAAAGTCCTATGCAAACTATATGCGGTATGTTTCTATCTACTGCAGCAATGGTTTATGGTACATTTTAGCTGAAAAATTTAGGTTAATGCTAATTCAGTTTTACTTCTGAGGTCCTTGTGCATTAACAAGAGAATATAGAAAGGAAAAAAAAGAAACAAAACAAAAATGTTGATTTTCTTTTTTCAGATGAAAGCAAAGCCTCTTATGGGGTACAGCACAGCCTCTGCTTCTGCTGTTATTACATGAAATCAGTGCTCCCTAGGGAGGCTGGGAAACAAAACAAATGGAAATAGTCCTTTTTAATAGATTTTAGGAAACAGAAATATTTTGCTTATTAAAAAAAAAGGTTATAAGGTTGGAGAGAGATGATGTCCCCGTAATTAAGAGCACTTTCTGCTCTTACAGGGAATCTGGGTTCAGTTTCTAGCCCTAAATTGGGGCCTCACAACCTATGATTTCAGTGCTTAACCTTTTTTTTTTTTGTAACCCATCATGACTGGACTTTCTTATGTAAATCAGATGGAAGCATTTTATCAATGAAGATTTCCTCCTCCCAAATGACTCTGGCTTGAATCAAATTGACAAGAAACACCCAGCATACAGCAGCATGTGGGGGATCTGATACTTCCAGACTGAGGAAGCTTGCACTCATGTGTTTCACATAAGCGCATGTGTGCTCTCTCTCCCCCACACCCACCCACACACAATAAAAATAAAAACAAATAGTTTTTAAAGGGTTATACGAACTTGTTCATCTGGATTTCAGGTGGACATGGAGACGAGCAGGAGTGGCTTAGATGGAGCCCTCTAGGCTTGGGCTCACCCCAGGGAAGAGCTCGTGACTCCGTTCTGATCACAGAACATTTAGGGAGGAAGAGGCATGGTCCTTCCTAGCCCTTACATACAGAAAATAGAGATGAAGACAGCGCAGGTTCACACATGCTACCTTTCCCCCACGTCTTGAAAATCCCTCATTTTCCTGATGAACCAGGACTTGAATGCTGCCCTTTGTTTTCCACCTTTTATCTTGTTCTCTTTATTATAGTTTAAAGTTTTATCACAGGAAAATTGAGTATAGTGAGTTAATTGATGGTGGATATTAACTAATGTTACTTAAGAAGATTAGTTTGCAGTCTTACTGTAAGGTCACCAGGAAGAAAAAAAAAAATACAAGCACTTTGAAGACCCAGTGGATTGTGTAGAATTTAATGACCTAAACTTAGAACTTAATATATCCCTGAAAAGCATGAGTCTTGAAAGAATTCTGTTTTTTTAGTAACATTTTTTCCTGTTAGTATTGAATCTTGATATTTTGATGTTTTAAAAACAGTTTTATAATAGTATTTCTTTGTAGATCATACACATTTAGAAATAGTAGTTTTCCTTTAAAAATAAGGAGATTTTATGGAGATGTTTATAAATCTTATTGTCTGTATAATGTATAATATAGAGATAATACTTCAAACAAAAATGACAATAGCTGTTTGCTGCCCACAGATGATGAAGATGGCATGGACTGCATGGACAACGAGCGGCGGCCACATTTCCCTCAGTTTTCCTACTCTGCAAGTGGACGAGAATAAGTCTCTTTCATTCTGTTCTACACTGTCATCTTAGATTTTTGTCACTGAGAATGATTACTGGACATCTCCACCAGTCCTCGCTCTTACAGATAGCAGGGGCACTTCTGACATCCCTGAGCAGCCAAGGGTCTTCACCTTCACCACCTTTCCCCCACATGAAAACATATACACAGACACTCCAGTTTTTGTTTTTGCATGAAATTGTATCTCAGTCTAAGGTCTCATGCTGTTGCTGCTACTGTCTTACTATTACAGCAGTTTTCAGAAGTAATTTTACAATCTCTGGGGTCACAAGCCCATCGTTCATTTGTGATCAATTGTCATCTTCTTTCAGTTTTTGTTGTTCCCTAGCAGTGAAGGCTGAATGAGATACACTGATTCTAGGTACATTTTTAACTTTCTAGAAGATACATCAAGAACTAATTAGACTAAGAAGATGTAGTTTATATTTCTGAACAAGCAATTGTTGAAGGGTGGTGGTGTGCATATGTAAGAGTATAGCAACGCATGTCTGACCAGTGCATAAAGCGCGTATTGCTGATATTTGGCTGGAAATCCTTAGGAAGCATTGAGAGGACTGAAGGGCTGATGAGATACACATGGTTTTTAATTCCTGCTGGATATTGTGGAGGAAGCCCAGGGTCGCCCATGGACACCCAGACTTCATGGGCAAATGGACGTTGTTCCACCAAGTACTGAAGGTGCAGAGTCACCTAGACGGTCTTAGGATCTACATTGTACCAGAGAGTATTTTGCCCCTGGGCTTGACAACCTTTTTCCCTTCTTGATATTTATCACCTCTGATGGCTGAAGAATGTAGACAGTATAATGATCTTGCTGTCGCCTAAATCTATACACCAAGGTGAACAGGTGTTTGCCTTATCAGTTTTGAAGTTTTACTTTCAGTTATAGGTGAATTAGCTTTTTCTCAGATGTTAAAATTCTGAATGTCCTTTAATGATTTTGTTTATATTATAGTAGTATTTATTTTTTAGTGATAAGAAGTGTATTGTCATGTTAGCAGACGCAGCTCCAACTCACAGGACATTGACTGCAGTTTCTTTTGAACCATGTGCAAGGAATGTACACACCCATTAGAATCATGCACTTTTTCTCCTTTGTACAAAAAATGGGTAAGGCTCTGGAATTAATATCTGTTGGTTAGAATCTGGCTTTGGGAGAAGAGATGCTGTAATTAACCCCTTGGTGCCGAAATGAAAAAAGACCACTACCCAGCGCCAAGGGGTTGGTGGAGCAAATGGATGTTGATGGTTGTTCATTCGAGTGGATGCGTGAGTATGGCCTGGCATAAAGTCATGGAGAAAGCTGAGACCCAAATGATGATAAGAGATAAACTTGACTTGGCAAAATGAACACATCACAAATATTTATACAGTAGGAAGCAAAGGATAAGAAGCTGGTGTGTTTATTCTTATCAAGGTACATTCATTACTGAATCAAGCCATCAGGGAAAACAACAAAACAAAACACCTCTAGCTTTTCTTTTTCTGTACATACTCATGTCTCCCAGTCCCAGACATTTCTCACTGAGAGGGGACATGTATGCAAACCTCATCTTTCTCCTTCATTAATGATGATCTTCAGATTAAACCCTTTGGTGCTAGGAGCTGACATTTTCCAAAGCAGACTATGAAGTCCAAGGATCAAAGCCTTTCTTGCAGCAAGCAGGAGGGCATCTACTCCAAGGAGTGATCATGGAGATGTATTCTAGTTCCTAACTGACAGCTCCCAAATGGAAGACTACAGCGTGACACAGTATTGTTACTGCATTGTCTTTTTGAGTAGAAAGTCATGTTCTCATGCAGAGGTCTTAGCATCTAGGCTCAGACTTAGGGAAGCAGAGCCGCTGCTGGCAGTGGCTGGCCACTGGGACTGCTGGGGTTTAAAGGGCATTTACTAAGGCAGCTAAGATGGATTCAGACATAGATT
The DNA here is from genome assembly GCF_014885135.2 of Alexandromys fortis. Taxonomy (NCBI): domain Eukaryota; kingdom Metazoa; phylum Chordata; class Mammalia; order Rodentia; family Cricetidae; genus Alexandromys; species Alexandromys fortis. The sequence goes on along the minus strand of NW_026067925.1, from coordinate 4,947,267 downwards.
TTGGTCCTAATTTTTTCATGTTTCTACCTGAGTGAGTTTATCCTTAGTATGGAGTAGGAAGTTAAAGTAAACAGATGTTCATTCTGGCATCTGGAGTCTTCTTTTTTCCTACTTGTTATTGTGTTGACTGTCTCACACTGACAGGGAGTAGATGAGATGTTGACTGTCTCACACTGACAGGGAGTAGATGAGATGTTGACTGTCTCACACTGACAGGAAGTAGATGAGATGTTGACTGTCTCACACTGACGGGAAGTAGATGAGATGTTGACTGTCTCACACTGACGGGAAGTAGATGCGATGGTATGTCCTTCAAGTTTTCTTGCATCCATTCTGTAAGAAAGAAACGTGAGAGGAAGAAAAGCAAGCTGAGCCTGGCTGACGTTCAGAGCGTTTATCCCTCGGAGGGAGCAGACACTGTACACTAAGCACACAGCTTCTTTTGTTCTGTCTCTCCTCCCCAGGTCTTAAGGTGACTTCATGACCGTGGCCAAGGCTGCTTTCTAAAGATTAATGAGGGGGCACTGGCACTGACAATGCCTCAGGCTGGCCACTCCTCACACCTGGCCTTTGGTCCCCATTCATTTGAGGGCTTTCTCTTCCCATCCCAGGCTCCCTGAGTCACAACAGGCATGTTCTTGGCTTTGATTTTGAGAATTTTTCCCTTGCAACCCCAGATGTCAGTTAAATGGCAGAAGTAGAACAGAAGAGAGAGATTTGGGGAAGAGATTCCTATATCTAAGCTTAGGGTTTAGACAACTGGAATGGTTTGAAACCTGGAATCATTGTGACTGGATGCAGTTCTGGCCTTGTGATTCCAGCTTGACCGCTTGTCATCATGTAGGGCTGTCTGGAGGACACTGACACTTCTGCTCGGATTGCTTGCAGGGTTGCTCACAGCTTTGCTCTCTACACTAACGACATAGCATTATTCCAGTATCGTTTCCATTCCCGTACCCGACCTCGAGCTTCTCCAAGCTGACTGTTGTCACAGGGACCACACGCTTCTCCTCTCCTCACTGCAGGGTCTCTACCACACCTCAGTGTACACACTTTGCTGCTACTGTCTGTTGTCTACACCACAGTTCCCTAAGCTTGCTCCTGGGAGTGCATTACAGGAAGCATGAAATGTAAAGTATTTATTTAAATAAAAAGAAAACCTCTGAATTGGTCATCGAGTCACCTCCCTGGAGATTTGTAGTTTGTAACATATTTTGACTTTCTAGTTTTTCTGCTAGATCTATGCAAGATCTGGTCATCTGATTAAGGGTTTGGAACAGACACAGATATGAACATAGATGCTGTATCATTATCATTGCTGGTCACACTGCAGGCATTCGTTTCCTTACATATATGACCCTTAGGATATGAAATAACTACAAAAAATGGCTTTGTACACTCTCCACCCTTAGAATCTCACAGGCAGTTGGTAGGAACACACATTACTTCTTCATGCAGACAGCTTAAATAAAGCCTGTGTCAATCTGCTGCTTCTCTGTTGTTGGATGTGGCTCTGTAATTTCAGAAAACTAAATTTTGTTCTTTTCTGGAAAAACATTATTATAGCCCCAGCTGGTGTTAACTAGCCCTGTATGAAGGAGTGACAGATAGGTAGATTCATCTTAGAAACACATGGGGTTGTTTTTATGTAAGTAGAAATGCCAAGAGCATGCTCATGGGAAGTAATGGTGGGCTAGGAGTGGAGTCACTGGCCACAAGGGCTCCAGAGACCCAAAAGGTCCTAGTAAGAAACGGTGTGGACCCAGAATCCTCAAGGAAGGTGGATTATCACTAATGTCTTCCTGATAACATACTGCCCCACACACTTCCTTCACAGTGTATCTTTAACCCTTACGGCAGTTTATGCCTTAGACATAAGCAGTTGATGGCTAGAATGTCTGGATTATGCTGAAACATTCTGGATGGGGCATATTTCTCATTTTACCTCATAAGCTACAACTGTAGAACTTGGCTTTGCTCTTGTGATTTCAGCAGAGAGAGGCATGACTTTTGTGACCAGTTTGTCAGACATACATGTGTATTTCTCACAGCCAAATTTGGGGACATTCTACATGTGCTGTCCTCAAAATCAACTGGGGTTGACACATTCAGGAGGCTGAAATAAAGTGACCTCTATTACTCTTTAAAGGTGCTATTTTTAGAATATTGTATAATTTATTCATGGTATGCATAAAACAGAAGGACAGTTAAAATACGTGACAGCTTTATGTCTAGCACAGCTGATGAACTCAGAAACTTGTGACTCAGAATGGAAGCTCTGTTTGCGGCTTGCACCTTTGATGCCCCAGAGATGAGGACGGCCTGTGCATTGTCATGGCCTACGCTGCACGATGGTGAGGGGCTGAGCATGTACAAACCACACCTCTGCTGAGAGCCCTGGGCTGCTGGCTAGGAAAGGAGATAATGTAGGCTTGTCCCACACGCAGCCCTGCCCTAGTGTTTCATCCCACTCAAAAACCACGATCATCTCAGCAGCCACAAATTTTTTATTTTTTATTTTTTGGTGGTGCTGGGGAAGGAACCCAGGGCCTCACACAAATTGGGCAAGTGTTCTGCCACTGAGCTACACCCCAGACCTCCCAGTGTCCGTTTGTATTCTTTTAAAGCATTTGAGGGCTTGACTGTATAGTAGAAATACTATTTTAGACTAAAAATATGATCTGTGTACAGATATTTGATATACTGTTAAGTAAATTTTCTAATTTCACATACATTTGTTTTTAGGCTCCTCTCAAATAACTGCTATTGAAGACTAAAATCTGACACCATCGAGCCAAAGATGCCTTTTTGGGGGGAAAGGGGAGGGGGCTGTTTTATGTTGTTCAGCGTGTTTCCTGAGTGCACAGTTGGATGGGAAATACCGGATGCTGGCTACAGGTGTGCATAATCTTCATATCACACAGGGAGTAACAGTGGGTGGCAGCAGGAGAGGTGGTCTTCAGTACACTTCGGCTGACTCACAACCTGTGCCTTTGGTGTGTTTTGTCTGTCACTGCTACAAGATAAAAAGGAGACAGAACAACTCAAGTCTTTAATAAGAGAGGTCATTTTATTAATCCCGTGCATACTCTAGAGTAGACAGTGACCTGAAGTTGTTTTGAGCACACACTCCAACTAGCCCGAGCCAGTTCATGCTGAAGCACTCCCCGTCTGTAGCACAGGGACAGAACCATGGCATGAGGACCAGCCCCCCTGCAGTCCCAGGTGGTGTCTCCCTGGGGAGGTTTTGGTGCACTGTGGCACATTAAGTACAAATCAGATGAATGTACATATCTCTTTGTAAATCATTTATTTCACTCTGTTTCATCCAGGTCAGCAATCAGATTGTGGCATGCTGGGTAACTGGAAAAAAAATGATAATAAAAAGTAAGTTTAAATAGATCATGGGTATTTGTTTTCTCATTTGCTAGTTTGGTCAGCTCTTATTGCTGAAGTTTTGGAGAAAAGGTTCTTGTTGCTAAAATGTGGAAATCATATGTAGCCAACTGTATTGAAAATTTGTGCCTCACTCCTTGCCACTGAAGACTAAAGAAAGCCCTTTTTGTTTTTAAGTATCAGGCTGTGTACCTCTAATGCTTTTCTTCTGAAAGCAGCCAGTACTCCAGGCCTGTGTATACCTTTACCTAAGAAGTGTTGACATTATGACAATGTGTCCAACTATTTGTTAGAAACAGATCTGACATTACAATGGGCTTTAAAGTAGGGGAAAATTAGAATGTCAGCCAGTCTATATGGACTAACACAAAGGAGCCTCGGTTACCTGCAGCTTCTTGTAACATATATAAATGCCTTTTTACATATTGGCACCCCACCCACATGTTGGGAGGTGTGACCCATGATACTTATGAGGTCTCATTTCTAAGATTTTGCACTTTCTGGTATGGGGAGAGCCAAGGGTTGGGAAAGTGCTGAACACCATTCCCCGATGACTATTCTGACTTTGCACACAAGTTCACGCTATGCTAAGTATATCAAAAGTCTCCCTATTTCTGCAGTGCCTTTAGTGGAAGACGGCCAGCTACAGAGCTGTGTGAGTCTGAGGAGGGTTGTCTGTGGTAGTCCTAGAACTGCAGTTTCCACCGGGCCAGAGCCCACCCACCTTGCATGACTAGATCTAGAGACCAGGCCAGAGCTCTGCTGCCTGGTGGAAGCCATGATTACATGTTGGGGATTTCTGAGTTGGAAGCCCAAGTGAGACATACTGGAAATACACCCCCCTTCCTTCCTGGAAAAAGAAAATTGTGTGCATTTCAGGTAGATGTATGAGTACCATGGTAGTGAATTTTAATTAACTGTTAAGGTGAGCAGAGTGGTTTCCACACAGGGAATGCAGGTGGGGCTGTGGCAGAAGACAAGATCATTTCAGGATAGCATAAGGTTAAAAAGATGAGGAGCTTATTGGAGCTTGTGGGAGCTCTGTTCTAGAGGGGTCCTTGGGACACCAAAGCCTGCCATCAAATGTAATAAGCGGACAGAGGGTCTCCATTAGAGCTGACACCAGGCCTCACTAAGCAAGCAGATATTGATTCTGAGAGTGACATGCTGCGATGCCCTCCCCAGTGCTCCGAGTATAGCCAAATAGGATAGGCTGCCTGTTATCCTGGGTCCCTAGACATTGGGGCTTTTAACCCAAGAAAGTGGGTGACTGAACAAGGATCAACACAGACCATGACATTTCAGAAGACAAAAATGAATGTACTTGGGCAGAAAATCCCCTCTTGAGTGCAGACAGTGGCATAGACTCCTGTGGCAGAGTGGAGCTTGCAACAAGATCTTTATTAACCCAGCTCCAGGAAATACATTTCACAGTCTTTTGAGTGCTTGTGGCTCCAAAGTCATCTAGTGACGTGTCATCACTGGGCTCCCTGTTGACTCTGGCCTGCTCTTCTGACTGGGGACAACCTCCTGTGATGACACAGTGTGAGGCAAAACAGGAACACATGAAGTTCCCTGCTCCTGGAGGTAAGGGGCTGTCCCTCTCCCACCAGCGCCAGCCTCCACTTTGGGTAGACACTGCCTCCTTACTGCCAGTCGCATCTCCTTTAAGCCTTGTGCTCTGGAGCAAGGGAAGTACTGGCCTGAGAGAGAGCAGCACTGCCGCACTGTCACTGAGGGACCTTTCAGTGCTGCCTGCACTCTGCGGACACCAGAGTCATAAAAGGGGAGTTCCAGCCACTATCTGACGTCCCTGCTGCCACTTGTCGTGGTGTTACTGCTGTGTCTTTCTGTGGCATCAGTCAGAAGAGAAGACGTGTGTCAAGGGAATGTTTTTAGTTTGGAACTTCCGCTTGAGCCTTTGACAGCCACCTCCCCCTCCTGCCACCTCACCTGTCACCTCGACCCCTGCTGTGCCCCCCCCCCCATCTGTGACTGCCCTGGGAATAGAAAGCCATCCCTTTGCTTTCCTGGCTACAGCCCCATGTTCCTGACCCACGTGCCTCTTGTCACTCTTAACTCCTATCACAGCCTTCCCCCAAAACTTTGGGTTTTATGCCTAATTTATTTCTGATATTTACTTTAGACTTGGAGTTTAGGAAGCAAGTTGCGTGAGCCGACCCAAACTGTTGTCCAGTTGGCTTTGCTTTAGGGTCCTCAGATTCTCTGTTTGTAGTCTCGGCTGCCATTTCCATTTATTTCTTTGCCTCACCCCAGTCTCTTAAGTGACTGGCCCACAGGTCTTTGCCCTTTCACCCCAGTGTCCTACAGCCTCCCAAGTTAACACTCTTTTTGACTCTCTCTGTGCTCTTTATCCTATGAGGCCATGCCCACAAACATTCTTTGTCTATGCCTCTGGCAGTGGGCATCTACTTTTAAAAAGGTGGATACTTCCCCAGTGGTCCTTCCAAGCTTGTTCTGAGGCCCCAGGCTCCTCTTTGTGGCTTGCCTCCCCCTCTGGTGTTATGGGATACTCATGGACCTCTGCTTTCCATCACACCACATCTGCTTTGGGCAATATTCCTCCATCTTTCTGGGAGGCTATGAAGTGACTTCTGTCTAACAGCCCCATGGTCCATGATGTTGACAGTGACTGTAAACTTCAGTAGCACCTGGACTGGGCTCCACATGGACCTATCCTATATCTGAAGTGAAGAGCTGAGATGTAACCTAGGCATGTGACCTCCAAGTACAGATCCTACCATGATGCTCAAGGCCTGCTTTGACACATCATGAATTACTGAGAAGCTGGCGCGGCAACATTATAAAGAGCAAGATGGGCTGCAACCCAGAATGGATCAGCCTAGACAAAATAAAGGCTATGTGCTGTAGACATCAGTGGGTTATAGCAATGAAGGACACCTAGCTTAGCAGGTGGTAATGTCCACAAAGCTCACAATTCAGCAGTGCCCCAGATCCTAGAGCAGTCTCCCCAGCACAGGCCACGGCTTCTGGTAGGAACCACTAAGACAGCAAGTCACAAGTCACCATAGACCAGCAGCGACTCCTTGCTGGCCACTTGTCTGGGCTTCTGAGGATAGCTACATTTCCCTTCCACTGATGCTCTGGCTCTGCCACCTCTGCAGAAGCCAGAGCAAGAAGAAAGCAGGATGAAGAGGCTGCAATTTTGTGGATAGCTCTGTGCTGGGCTCTTGTAGGTCATTCGTCAGCAGAGCTCCTCCTTAGGTCAGTGTTGGCTTCTGGGTCCTAAGTACTTGTTCTGCACAGGGGCAGGTGTCTGTGTTATGGGAATCATATTTCCATGAGAAATACATTTTAAGAATTCCCAAAGGACAGACAGTGTCACCAACAGCAGGGAGTGGAGCCTCTGGTTGCCTCGTGTTTGAAAGTGTTAAAGATGAAGACAACATTGACATTTGGGGTTGCAATGTGACGGAATTACAGTCTTTTAAAGGCAAGAACCACTTATCTCCACTGCATGTAATATTCAGTGTTTTGTTCACTTGTCTAATTGGATTAAAATATTTAGCTCCCTTTAAAAACTCGATCGTGAATTTATATTGCGAAATGTAATGTCTAACTCAGAAAGCAATAAGAGGAGAAAATGCGTCAGAAGCAATATAAAATTCAACATTTTTCATCCACTGTTCCTATTGTGGAAGTAGGCGTTCTTGGACAAAGGGAACTGTTAGAAGAGGCCTTTCGTAGATGGAGCCTGGTGCACTTTTCAGTATTAATGACGCACACGGCACCTAGATGAACAACTAGGCTGAGTGCGTGCAGTCTGAACTGCTTGGGGAAGTATCTCTGAGGGTTGCAGACCCTGTGTTGGAGATGCAGCCTGGGGTCTCGTGTCATTCTCTGAGAAACACCCAGCAGCAGGCCGTTAATGACATCTTAGCTGCATATGTTCAAGTTGATTTAAAAAAATATGCAAGTCACTTTGGTTGACAGTGTCTTGTACACAGTTTTGAAAGAATCAGGGCAAACTTTAACAGAGTCAGTTTTTATTTGAAAAATATTTTCTGGGAATGTATCAGTGTTTATTTTTGAGACTGACAATTCGGGTGAAAATCAGGATAAAAACAAAAAAACAACAATTTGGTTGAAATCAAATTGTTTGTTTTCATCTATTTAGAATTCTTTCCAAAAAAAAAAAATCCTGGTTTAGGAGAAGGTCTTGTAATTTATTGTATTCAGTGTATTTTCTGTTCTTTCATAAGACACCATCTGTCTGCAGGTAGTTAACTATGTGGGCCCCGAACTCAGTTAGGCAAAGCCCCTGAGCTCTAGGAAGGACAAAGGAAGAGTGACCACCTCTAGTTCCCACTTTGGCTACCAACTCCCTACCAGCCAGTGGGTCTGGACCGCTCTCACTTGAGCTGCCCACGTCCAGCTTCCATCCTGTGTTTGTTAGTTACAGGCAGCCTCTCCTCCCCTAGAATCTGCCTCGTGTACTTGTTTTCAGCTCTATTCAATGAGTCCTCTGATGTAATGAGATAATGTCGATGATCTTGAATATAATCACATATGGCTGCTGGATCCATGCACAACTCTAAATCAAATTAGAAAGTACATTTGCTGCCAAGAATGCTTAAAAGTCATAGGGCCAACTGATTAACCACTGACACGGCAGCTTCAGACTGTTTTCTAAACTGTGAGTGATTCATAAGAAGGGACTCAAAGGGAATCCCTCCCCAGACTGAATGCTGAGGACTCAACAGGCAGCCGGCTCAGGGTGGCAGCTATTGGTGGGTGCCAGGCAGCTGAAACCAGAGTCATTACCCAGTAACTCCCAAACTCATCTTGATGGGAGAACAGCCCTCCAAGTAGACAGACCATTTGTGTTTTCTTCCCTCTCCCAGACCCAAGAACAGACCTTCATTTCCTCACCAGCTGGCCCCACCCTTCCTGGCCAGATGTCAGAGTCTCTGGGCTGGGGCTACTGACCCCTGACCCTGCTGCAAGCTGTCAAGCCTTGCCGAGTCCCCAGGGACCCATGACCCTCACCCACAAGCCACCTCCGCACTACTACTATGGTAATTCTGTCTCTCCCCAGCTAGGCAACTCTGCCAAGGAGAGGGCTGGTGCAGCCTTCTCATCGTCAGTCAGGCTGTGAGAGGACTCAGGCTGCTGCCAGGATAAGATCAAGCTGGAATGGCCATGTCCACACAGGCAGTCAATTGACAGCTTTCTAAAGGCCTTTTTCTAAAAGTTCCTCCCAGTGTGTAAGTCAGGAAGTGTAAGTCCTGAGTTCGGTGCACACTGAAGCTGGAGGGCCATCCTGCACTCCGGACAGTGACTTTCCTGCCACCCAGCAGCTGTGTAAGCTCTCCAGCCGGAAGTGGCATTGCACAAGGTCACAAGCAGGACTGGATTCCTCCATGGGCATGAAGCTGTGAGTGACTCTGAATCTAAACAGAGGCCATTTAGAATAATCAAAGCTTAGAAACAAGGCATTTCTTGTTGGGAGCCCACCATCCTTCCTCTACACTGGCCAGGGCTTAGGATGTAGAGCCAGTCTGAGCAATGTGCCTAAACTCCCAAGCAGCTGTCTGGTCAGAAAATGCTCACTCTCTTTTGGGTATTGAGCAGACAGAGATTTTCAGAGTTTGACATGCAAAATTAAGTAAGCTACTGCGCTTAATTCATCCAGGCTGAGAAAATAGAACCCTTCACCCTCACATCACCACGCTGCACACAAAGGCAGCTGCAGGCCTCATGGCCAACAGTCCAGCTGTTCCTTCCAGAGCCCTCTGGAGCCACTTCCTCTACTAGTTACAGAGTCAGCCAAATTTTGGCCTTCTTACTTCAAGGGTTCCTTTAAAAACTCAGTTTATATTCATGTTGACTTCAAGACAAAAATGCATCACAGAGGCTACCAAGTGCCAGCACACAGAGATCACTGCAACACTTGTGCCAAATGGGTATACTGTGGGCACAGAGCTGGTAAAGCCATACCGGTCTCTCTAACAGCTCCCAGGATTTGGAGCTGGGAGCCAACATCACCTCTGCCAAATTTCTTTCATCTTGGTCATCTTAACTCCCAAGATAGAATTTCAATCTAAAAAGCACCATCAGAAATGCTCCAGATCGGTCAGTATCGGAGAGCAAGGGGCAGACAAGTCATTTCTGTTGCCACTGGTAAGGGGAGAAAGACTTTTTCCAGGAATATTTTCTTTTAAGTGTTCCATGCAAATCCATCCATGCAAATCCTGCAATGAATTTTCATTTCTCAGGTTTTTTTATAGCCCAGGAAAAGGCTTCTAAACATCTCTGTTAAGACCTGTGTGCTGTAAAGAGAGCAGATAGAGTCCAAAGGCCAAGGTCATGTTAGAGAAAGTTCTAATGTCCAGAGAGAAGGCAGGCTCATTTATGCCGTGGATCCCGGTCCTTCATGACATGCAGCAGAAGCCCAGTCACTAAAAGTGGCTCTGTTGACTTTGGACTTTGATCAGGCAGTTCTCCCTCAGATCTGTCAACACACCTGTATTATCACCAAAATCAGGCTACTCAGTTGAGAGATGGCATCAGCATTGGGCACAGTTAAGAAGGTACTGACACCTCTGGCTCTATAGGACCTTCTTAAGAAGGAGAGAGGGTGACCTCAAGTATGGGATATTTCAGTCTACTAAGTCCTTAAGGTACCAGTGAGTATGCCACTATCCCAATACATCCAGATTTCCTAATTTCCATGGTACTCATAAGGACAGCTCAGAGATCCACGGGTGACTTGGCCAGTGTCTTCAAATGGAATTGCTTCTGGCTCTAGAACCAAACTAAGACATCCTTTGTTCCTTTCCAGTTACCCCAACCGCTTATAAAGGGAGATTTCCAGACATGATGCCCTGGGGAGTTAGGGATCACCAGAATATCTCCCCTCCCTCCCTCCCTCCCTCCCTCCCTCCCTC